>NC_070579.1:39138839-39438839 GCF_027409825.1 Scomber japonicus | reverse complement strand
AACTGCAAACTAGATGAAAACAGAAATGTTTCCAGGGGGACCATAATCAGCGACAGACCCACACGGGGGCAACAGCGCCCCCTATAAATTAAAAACGAATATAGTCATATGACACACCGTTTTGAACGTTTAACAATTACTGAGTACTTAATATGTTGGAATTACACATTACACTTACCTCTTTGGAAACAACTCTGTGTTTCTTTGTTTTCGGAAAAAAGGATGTGGGTCCGTCATTTGTTTTGGCATTTGCATGTGTTATGACTCTTCTCGCCCACTGTAATAGAGCACTTGAAAAACAAACACCACGGAAGTGATAGGAAAAGGCCTCTTAACACAGGTAAAATGGCACTCTCAAGGGCCATGAAACGAAAAGTTGATGTGGAAAACAGATCCTTCAATGATGACTGGACTGAAAAGTACGCATTTATCATGCCAACCTTCCGAAATGCGTCACCTGTATGCCTTATTTGCAACGAAACTGTTGCTGTTGCAAAAGAATATAATCTGCGCCGTCACCACCACACTAAACATACAAATTTCAAGGATTCATATCCTGAGCAGTCAGAGGCCCGTCAGAGAAAAATCGCCACATTGAAATCTGCCTACTCCCGTGCAAGTGGCATTATTACTCGAACTTTAACTGATCAAGAGAGAGTAACGTGTGCATCTCTGCAGGCTGCCTGGGTGCTTTGCAAACATAACCGGCCTTTCACGGAAAGTGAGGGTTTAAAGGAGTGCATGGTCACCGTTCTGGAGGAACTTGCCCCTGACAAATCCATGGACAGAGTTATTGCATCTGTCAAACAAATACCTCTCTCTGCTTCAACTGCTGCACGTCGTGTACACGTCTTGGCAGAGCATGTCCAGCAAGCTGTCATTGACGGGATCAAGGAAGCCAAATACATTTCACTGGCTATTGATGAGTCCACTGACAACACGGATATTTCACAGTTGTGCGTTTTTGTCAGATACTTTGATGGCAAAGATTTCCGAGAGGAGCTGCTGGCATTGCTTCCTCTGGAGGACAACACCACTGCTGACATCATCTTTGGAAAACTGGAGGATTTTTTTAAAAGCCATGGATTGTCCCTGGATAAAATCAACCTGACAGTGACAGATGGTGCACCTGCCATGATTGGCAAAAACAAGGGTATGGTGAGCAGAATAAAGACTGTCGCTCCTAAAACTAACGCACTTCACTGTATTATCCATCAAAGCGTGCTGTGCGCAAAGCTAAGTGGGGAGCTCAAAGAGGTGATGGAGAAAACAATGAAAATAATTAACCACATCAGAGGAAATTCAAGCACGCAGCACCGCCTGTTCCGCAAATTTGTGCTTGAATCCCAGGCTTCTCATGATGACCTGTTACTCCACAATGACGTGCGCTGGCTCAGTAAGGGCAAAGCACTGGAGCGCTTCGTTGAACTCCGTGCCCAAGTGGATTATTTGAAACAAAGTAAATCAAAAGCGGCAGCTGACCATCTCCGCATCATGCAAGACAGAGAATACATGTGCAACGTTGCGTTTTTAACAGACATTTTCTCCCATTTGAATACACTTAATCTCCAGCTGCAAGGAAAAGAAAAATCAGTGGTGGATTTGGTGGAAAAACTTGATGCCTTTGGGAACAAACTTGATGTGTTCCACGCAGATTTGTTGTCAGGGAGGCTGCTGCACTTCAACACACTGAAGACGTGGCAGAAAGCAACGTAACACACAAGATGAAGACATTCATCACACAATTAAAAGACAACTTCTCCGCTAGATTCGATGACTTTTTCATTTCCAGGGATGTCATTGGATTTGTGCGTGACCAATTCACCATCAGCCCAGGCGGAGAATTCTCCACAAACGAGGTGAAAATGATGCCGTTGGACGAGGCGGCCATTCAGAGCGAGCTGGCTGAAATCCAGGCCGCAGGTGACATGAAGGCTGCTCTCCTTGGTGCTGAAAGGCTGAGCGCATTTTGGGTGTCTTGTCCCGAGGACTATGGCACATTGAAGACGCTGGCTATGTATGTGCTCACCATGTTCGGTTCAACCTACACCTGCGAGGCTGCGTTCTCCAAGATGAACTCGATAAAAACATACGAGAGGAACCGACTGTCAAACCAGTCTTTGGAGGACTGTTTGCGCATAAGTCTGACAGCGGCCAAACCTGATGTGAAAAAGTTGGTGTCAGAGGGGAAATGTAACTTCAGCCATTAAACAGTATGAGTAGCCCATTTCAGCCTTGTGATTTAACTTTTTATTTGATGTGCAAACATTATTTGTGACCTGTTTTGTTCTGGTACCAGGTTATTTACCATGCTATTTTAAGTTATGCCAGTTGGTTTTTCCTGCTTTTTTGTCCTGAGAAGTCTACTAGTTTGAAGCTTTTAGTTGAAATTTGAAATAAAAACCAAATGTTAAGTAAGGGCATGAGGGTACAGTTATGTTTAAAAAAAAAAAAGAACTGTGTGAAACAATAAATGTTAGGCTAAACAGTGCAGCGAGTCTGTCCTCATTTCGGAATATATAG
Source organism: Scomber japonicus (assembly GCF_027409825.1). Taxonomy (NCBI): domain Eukaryota; kingdom Metazoa; phylum Chordata; class Actinopteri; order Scombriformes; family Scombridae; genus Scomber; species Scomber japonicus. Next base: position 39,436,316 of record NC_070579.1, on the reverse strand, counting down.
AGTCATAAATGGTGTGGATTACTGAAGAGTCTCAGTTGTTGCTGTTTTCAGTTGCTTTAATAGTGTGGACCACATGATATTTTCTCTTTGATCCTCATAATTATGGAATCCAGTCGCGGGCCGGATTGGACGGTTCGGCGGGCCGGATTCGGATTCGGATTCATAACCAGTCGTTGTCTGGGGGCCCCCGGCCAGCTCGGGGCCCAAGGCAATTGCTTGGTTTGCCTGTCCTGTTGTGACGGGCCTGGCCCAAATTACCAGAAATATACAGAATATGTGATAAATTCTCAAAATGTAGCCTAGGGTTAATTAATTAAGGGTCTTGTATGTTAAACAAAAAACTTAACTGTGGAATTGCTTCACAAATATATCATGTTATGGTGTTACAGTAAATTAGAGGCAAGGAGACCATCATTTAATATTTATTTACACAAAAACAGGCAGATCCTGCAAACCCTGGCATCCATTTTATATGGTACCGGAGATTTCACCATATAAGGTCAAGAGTGTCTTTGACAAATGGGATTTTTTTTTAATGATTTTTTTTTTTCTTTTTTTGGATGACTGTGATTGGACCTCCTGGTGGCTTGATGAGAGCGTCATACATTCGACACATAAATTGCCTTGCGTGGTGTCGCTCGGCTTAGTTCAAACGTCTCTGAGGTAAGTGCCGGTTCATGTCTGTTGTCTTAATGTTAGCAGATTGTGTGTTTAGTTTGTGAAGCTAACTACGGCTAATTTTAGTCCGATAAAATTGAACCCCAAGACACACATGGTTGACTTAAACAAATATAAAATATGCTGTGTCTGGCTTTGTTTCTCTCTCTGAGTGTTACATCGCTTATATTTTTGATGAGATGCCAGTTAGGTAATTATATTAAGAGGAATGACTCATGTGTTTGTTGAGCTTGTGTAGCTAACTGCAGCTACTTTTTAATGTGATTAAATCGACTCTTAAGACACAAGTGGCTGACTCAAATACATATTACGAAATGTAAAAAGGCTGTGAGAATGTTTTTTTTAAAATGTATTGGCGTTTTTTTGGAAATTAGCATGATTAGCGCGTATGCTAATTGATTGCAATTTAGCCACGTGTTAGCCTGCTTGCCGTTAGCTGTAGCATGACTCGTACCTGTCATAGACTGTATATAAGAAACCTGTATGCTAGCTGTATGCTAATCGTATGCTAATATCATGCTAATACGCTAATCGTATGCTAATGTTAGCCGCGTTAGTCTGCTAGCCGTTAGCTGTAGCATGATTTATGCCATTATGTTAATTATATTTTAAGGCTGTAGCTTTGTTTCTCTGTGTGCTACATAGCTTATATTTACCCTAACCCATTTTTTGTCCAGTAAGATGCCATTTAGGTAATTATATTAAGAGGAATGACTCATGTGTTTGTCGAGCTTGTGAAGCTAACTGCAGCTGCTTTTAAGGTGATACAATTGAATCTAAAGACACCAGTGGTTGACTTAAATACATATTATCACATGTAAAAGGAAGTAATAAGGTTGTGAGATGGATTTTAAAAACGTATTGATGTTTTTTTTTTGCCAATTAGCATGATGAGTGGATAGTTAGTTGTATTGCAACTTAAGTACATGTTAGCCTGCTAGCTGAACCATGATTTGTACCTGTAAGCTAATCGTATGCTAATGCTATTCAACTTTAATGCATGTTATTTTAGCACGAGCTAGGCAGCTGTTTGATGTGATTTATAAGAGATGGTGTGCTTGTTTGTCTGTATGCTTTTGTTCCTCTGTCTGTTATTTATTTAGTTTTGTGTTGGTGTGTAAGTCAATATGTGTGAAGTAATAGAGCAAATATTTAATAAGGATACATGTAAGACAATCATGCTTTTGAGAGGAAAGACTCCTTGTTAATGTCAAAAAATCTTTTGCTACAGTTGGGGATTAGTTTATCCAGGATAGTTAGACATTCTTTTGATTTGAAGTGTTTTATCTTGTTGTGTCTATCAGACATGTGAGTGTACAGATTTTCTATATCACAGCAATATTTAAATTTAATTGTGTATTATTTTTGAATGTACAGGTATCCTACTCTGGCCTGTGTGATCTGGTTCTCTGCTAGTTTGACGACTGTACGATCTTCAGCTGCTGTACATCTGTGATCCTCTGATCCAGAACACATTTACACTCTATACATTTATTCAGTCTCTAAACACACAATCAACCATTGACCTACAAATATTTCCACTGATTCTGTACACACACATAAAACCTAGACACACACTTCATTGTTTTAGTAGACAAACTCCTGTCAAGATGAGATTACGTTGTTTTTTTTAAAGTATATTTTTTTCGGGCTTTTTTTGCCTTTAATGGACAGGTTAGTAGAGATAGACAGGAAACAGGAGGTAGAGAGGGGGGAATGACATGCGGGATTAGACTGTGCGGTGCGGGATTCGAACCCGCCCGCAGTGAGGACTATAGCCTCTACACATGGGGCGGGTGCTCTACCCGCTGAGCTATGCTCAACCCCGAGATTACGTTTTTGTATATTTAAAGCTTGAGGTCCAACTCTGGCTGGTGAAGCATAGGTTTTGAGTGTGATTGGCAGAGGGAGTCTGGGAATAGTGAATAAAAGATTTTGTTTTGTTTTTCGTCCAGTGCAAAGTCCCACTGTCATGCCCTGGCTTTGCACCGGAGGATGCGTCGTGGACCCCCGTGTCCCCCGTCCCCTGAGTTTGTCCCTGTGTTCCCTCCACGCCTGAACATCGCGCCGGGCCAGCAGCAGGTGTTTGGTCAGGAGTTCCACCTTGTCGCAGCGAGCATGGGTATGTTAAAGTTGTGGTCATTTGCACAATACGGGTTTACATTTTTGAAATATTGATGATGTTCCGCACATGTCTGCGTCAGGTCTCCCGTGCGTGCCTGTGGCCGAGGAATTCCCGCTGCATTGGTTGGAGCTGTGGTGTCATGATGGTGTAAGTACAGCATACTTTGTTGTGACAGGATATACATGGAAGGATTTTGAGTTTTCTTTCATGTTCGATACACATATGGAGTGACATGTTGGCTGTGTTTGAATGTTTTTCAGGTGCACCTCAGTGACACCGTTGGCGCGCCCATCCTGGTGGATCTGCTGTCAGGCTGCGGTCCGCCTGCTGGTACCTCCTCCGCCCAAGCCTGTGGTGTGTTCCCCCCGACATCGCAGCGTGCCAAGGTCTCCCCCAGGCACCAAACCCCTGGGACTGGACCCTGGACCACACAAGGAAATCTCTCTGCTAAAGAAGCTTTAAAGAAGTTAGGCAGTGTATATTTACACGACAGGGACGTTTGTGCCCAGGAGGCAGTGTATAGGAACAAGCATCTGAAGGAGTGTTCCAGAAAGGTTGTTTTTGTGCCGACAGGGAACAACATAGTTAAGATGAGTTTACCCCTTAGTGTTTTGAAGCAGAGGGCGTGTTCCCACGATCTTAGGCCAGAAGATATGTGGATGACAAGCATAATGAACAGGTATAGGAACAGGCCTCAGGGTGATTTATTTGAGAAGATGTGCATGGCTACGTTTGTGTCAGTATCGTGTTCTCAGCATAAATGAAAAGTCTCCTAACAGAATTACATTGAGAAATGGTTTGGGATTCATCTTGAAGAGAACAGTCAGTTTGCGGTTGTTCGTTACATGCGTTATAGTTTAGAGAAACAAAATGAAGATCATTTTCAGAGTGTGCTGCAGTTGTTCCTTCCTCATAGAACTGACTCAGACCTCCTGCCCAAACCTGAAGGCTTTGAGCTGTTTGAACAGTTCTATAAGGATGGTAAGGTGACATTTAGTGATGGCTCCGTGCCTTCAGTTGAGACCGTGGTAAAAGAGAATAGGGCAAAGTTTGAGATAGATTGTGCTGATTTGGAGCGAGCTCAGGAGATTGCTGAGCAGCAGCACGATGTAGATGAAGACGCTTGGGGAGCGCTGTGTCCTGAACAGGAAGTGGAACGCCTTGAATGTTTAGAGGAAAGAAGGCAGCAACAGGGAGAAGAGCAATTAGTAGAATCTTTTGAGAGTGTTGCAGATTTGGATGTTGGTAGCAGACAGGTGGCGCAGTTAGAGAGAGACAGGAGCATCATGTCTAGAAGTGAGGGTTTAGCTTTAGTTAGGTCTTTAAATGAGACACACATGGCCATTTTTTACAGGGTGAGAGAGTGGTGTTTGCACAAGGTGATGGGTAAAAACCCAGAGCCTCTGCATGTGTTTGTGACAGGTGGTGCAGGGACGGGGAAAAGTCATTTAATTAGAACTATTCAGTATGAGGCAGGGAGGCTGTTGTCAACTCTGTCATCAACCAAACGATATTTCTGTTTAAATGCAGCAACAATTCATCACACATTGAGTATTGGCACACATGCTAGTTTACCTTACATCCCTTTGGGTGAAGATAAACTAAACTCTCTGAGAACCAAATTCAGACACCTCCAAATTCTAGTCATTGATGAAATAAGTATGGTTGATCACAATCTGTTAGCATATGTTCATGGTAGGTTGAGGCAGATTAAGCAGACAGCTGACTTTTCCCCATGTGGTAATGTCAGCGTGATAGCTGTTGGAGACTTCTATCAATTGCCTCCTGTTAAAGGGAAGCCTTTGTATAGCAGTCAGGTTGGTGTGGACCTGTGGTGCGACTTTAGTGTAGTGGAGCTGAACACTGTAGTTAGGCAGAAGGACAGTGTGTTAAGAGTGCGTTCCAAGGACACCCCCTTGTTAGAGAGCGATGTAAAGATGTTGAAGGCACGTAAGACGGGAAAAGAGCTCCGCTTTGCATATATTCCCAACTAATGCACAAGTGAGTGAGCACAATCTGACCAGCTGTTTGACATGTGTCCCGATTATGTAACGATAGAAGCACAAGATTTTAGGAATAACAGGGAAACAGGGAAATTAGAATTGATGGTAGGGCATCACAGTAATGTGTCGGACACATGTTTACAGGAGAGTTCATGTTTAGCTAGGAATGCGCGTGTCATGTTATGTAAGAATGTAGATGTAGAAGATGCTCTGGTCAATGGCGCATGTGGCACAGTAATTTATAGATTGTCAGGACTGATCATCAGGGATTTTAAAGAGAAGGCCATCTATTGCAAGGGCACCATAAAGGAGGCTATGGACAGCATGTCTCCATTTTTAATTGAGCAGCCACAGCCTTCATTAAATGCACACTTTCTCTGTGTATTTAATGAACGTTCAAAATTTAAGTCGCCACCGTTCAGATTTGGTGTCTTGCACACAGCATTTACAGCCTAACTGTATTGCTGTCACAGAAACATGGCTCACTGCACAATCCTTATCAGACAGTGTCCAAATTGATGGGTACACTTTCCACAGTTGTCCTCCAGGTTTGTGTTACAGCAGCAGTAACCCCAAATTGTTAGAGCTACAGGACCTAGAACATGGTGGAGTTGGTTTGTACAGTTTAGGGGATATGGACTGTGACATTCTGCAGGTACCCGATTTGAATCTGGAGTGTTTGGTGTGCCTGTGTACCATATTTAACATCTTGATGGCAGTAATCTATCATCCACCATGTAATCCAAATTCTTTATTTAAACAGAATCTGGGGAAATTACTCAATTGGTTAAATCCAATCAGTAACATGATTGTAGTAATGGGAGACTTTAATGAAAACATTCTGAACAGATCATCAATTTGTAAATTCATGAGTAAAAAAGGATTTAATCAGCATGTAACACAAGCAACTACAGAGAAGGGGACATTGATCGATCATGTTTATGTTAAAACAACACAGTATGATGATGAATGTGCAGTGATGCCCACGTACTTCAGTGATCATGAAGGTATTCTGTGTAGTTTTAGTGTGAAAGATGATCAGGGGCAGTTAGAGGATACAGAGGTAGTTTGAGGATGTAGGGGTAGATGTGGAGTTTGATTTAGATCAGGATTAGGTTGGTTTATTTAGCAAAGGAGCTGAGTGAAACAGAGCTACAGTGCAGTGTCCCGGTGAAAGTGTTGGTCTTTACACGTTGTGTCATTGTTGCAGTTGTGTTTATCTGTAGGGTTTTAAGAGGAAACTGACTTGTAGTGTGTCGTGGTTTTCATGGTGTGTACGCTGGCTACCACATGATTGTTGTTCATTAGTGTGGAGTCTGTCCCAATCCAAAATGTAGATATTGTGAGTTATAGTTTGTGGTTAATCATGTGTATTTATTGTGGGGAGATTTTAGATATTATATTTATTATATTGTGGAAATGTAATGTTTATTTATGTGGCTCTGATTTAGATTGTGTGGAAAAGTTTATGTGGATCAGATTATTGAGGAGAAATTTTAGATTAAAAATATGATGCGTTAGCAGTAGTAGAGGTTTAGCTATGTTGAACAATGTGTAGGCAGGTGATTAATCATGTGTCACGGCTTTTAATAATTGGAGATGTCTCTGTCTCTGTTTGCCTCATGTCAGCTGTTGGTCTCTATCACAATTTTAAATGTATTCATGCATGTTTGAGTTTGTTGTTCTTTCATTCCTGATGTGTTCATGCACAACTCTTTAATTTCTTGGTGGTTAAAATATCTTGGAATCTAACAAATGTCTTAAAAAGAAATGGGCAGGCTTAATGTTTCATGTTATGTTGTCTATATCTCTCTAGTGTTCAGAATTCTTATCTGTAACAGTTAAATCATGACATGTTGCATATGAACACAACAGGAAATGATTTGAACTATAAATACATGAATTCCAGTCAGTAGTTTTTAAATAAGAAATGTTCATGTTTGTGTGCATGAACTAAGAGCAACATCTGTTTTGGCACCACAAGGTGCAGACTTTTAATTCTGCATGCCTGATCTGCCGAACAGCACAGTTTAAAAATATATATATTGCTGTTATTGCCATTGTCCCCCCCCCCCATGTTTTATCCTCCCCCTTGTGTCCCCCAGTCATCTTTTCTCTCCCTATCCATTTCAAACTTTCTATAGTTCAGTGGCCTTTAGGGTTGGGCAGTGACACGGTGTAACGGGGTATTTAAATAGCAATTGTATTACTGTCACTGTTTTTTCTTGAAAAGTAGGTTGTATTGTATACTGTGTAGTTTGTCGGTGTCATTTGCTTTTAAACATTATCTTTGTTCTCTCTGAGGTGAACTTCATGGTTACAGATGCTGCTGTGAAGGAGCGTCCCCAACCTCGCCAGCCCCCTAATGTTGATGTGCAAATTATATTTTGCCACAGAAGCAGCAAATATATATGTTTGTGTGTCCTGTAATTCAGATGTACGTTAGTCTGAGTATTTTATGTCCATGACACGAGTTGTATCAGGTAAAATTTAAAAATGTAATCCTATCTTAATTGTAGTTTGAAAGGTAATATGTCATCATTGAAAAGAAATGTAATCCCCAAAATATCCACATTTAAATGAAATAAAGTAATGATAAATAAATTAGAATGTTAACTACAAAATGTTGTCTGTCATACTCTGAACAATTGAAGTGTTTCCTGTGTAGTGTGAAAAACAAAGGTCTGTGGTTACACAAAATGACAAGGTAACTACTCGAAAGGCTGTTTGTATACATTTTAAAGGTAGGGTTGGTAATCCTGTTCAGAAGCACTTTTTGTTATACCGGGTGAAATGGTCCTTCTATTATCAGAGGTATTAATACATTGTCTTTAGAACAGGGCCGTTCTAAAGCCCACCTGCCCATTTGACATGCTGAACTACAGGCCCGTCGCAACAGGACAGGCAAACCGTTTCAAGGAATTTGGGGGCCCCAAGCAAAATGGACTTGGAGGTTCCCCCACCACCGCAGACGCCGACACCCCTGGACCACAGCAAAAAACCTACGCCTCACCATCCCACCCCGCCCGCCCAAAGCCTACAGGAAACACAGCATAGACACTGTTGAAGTTCAACCACACATATCAATAAAAATGTTCTTAACATTACAAATACTGCTTACAAATGTTGCATATAGGCTACTGCACACATTGTATATCTACTTATTTTATTTGAACATTTGCAATCAACATATAAACAAAGTGCAAATTCGGTATTAAATATAAAATACAACATAGATAAAAGAACACACACACATATAAGATTAACCTTTAAAAAATATGCAAAATATCTACATCTGCTGTTTGCGAGCCTTCGCTTCAGCAAAGGCAACCACAATGTCCTCCATGTCCAAAGACCAGCGAACATCACGCTCAATTGACGTAACGGCCAATCCTGTGAGCCTCTCTTGGTCATGGTAGATCTCATGTATGTCTTTATCAGCTTCAAAGCTGAAAAGCTCCTCTCACCTGAGGCCACAGCCACAGGGAGAGTCAGGAGTAGCTGCAAGGCAATGCTTAAATTACTGTAAAGATCCAGTAACTTTTCACTGTATATGTAGTTCAGCATGTCAAATGGGTAGGTGGCTAACATAAACAAGGATCGTCCCTATGTTCCCCCGGGTCCCAAGTTTCCTCACTTTGTATGTTACCGGGGAACGCACACGCACACGCACATGATCCCGTCTACAGTTAGCCAGTTAGCCGAACTAGCAGCCTCTACTGTGGGGGGCCCCCTTGAGGGGGATTCCGATAACAGTGTCGCTGCACTTTCCTGCATTGACCATCACAGCATTTAAAGGGACGCGCAAACAGTTTGTCGTTGCATTCAATTCATAACCAGTCGTTGTCTAGGGGCCCCGGCCAGCTCGGGGCCCAAGGCAATTGCTTGGTTTGCCTGTCCTGTTACGACGGGCCTGGTTGTCTATGAACACATCTCAAGGCCATCTCACATATCAAGGCAGAGTCCTAACAGGATGGTTTGAAAAGGTAGTTTGATGCAATAGGGCTTAGCAGAGAAAAGCTATGAAAACCAAAATGTTTCCTAAGTTGGGCCCAAATTTTTAGAGAATGTTTAACCACTGGGTTTCTGATTGATCTAAGTGAGGGAAGTGGGAGTGAGGATCCAAGGAGTGCAAGAATTGACAAATTGTCGTTTGGCTGTAACTCCATCGCCACCCAGTAGGGGCAGTCAGGCTGGCCATAACAGGAGGACCAAAATGCAAGGCAGCGCAAGTTAGCAGCCCACTAATAAAAAGGAAAGTTTGGAAGGGCCAGACCCATTGTCGGCTTGGTTTTTTGAAGATGAATCTTGTTCAAACGTGGTCGTTTACCCCGCCATAAATATGAAGAAATAACTGAGTTGAGAAGTTGGAAAAAGGATCCGGGGATAAAGAGTGGTAAGGCCTGGAAAAGGTACAGAAATTTAGATAGTATGGTCATTTTGATTGAGTTGATGCGACCCACAAGCGACATCGACAGGGGCGACCATTGTGTTAGGATTTGTTTAGTTTGATTTAACAATGTAATAAGATTCTCCTGGAAAAGATCTTTATGCTTCCTTGTCACGGATATGCCTAAATAGCAAAAATGTGGTGTTCTCAATTTTGAAAGGAAAACTGCTAAGGTCTAATGCACGTGCTTCATTATTGATGGGGAAGAGCTCACTTTTATTGAGATTTAATTTATAGCCTGAAAGTTTACCGAACTGACTAAGCAGCGACAGAACAGGGGGCAATGAGGCTGTTGGGTAAGAGATGAAGAGCAACAGGTCATCAGCATAAAGTGAGACTTTATGCTCCGTGTGACCTCTCCAGACACCAGATATATCCTTACAAGAACGAAGTGCTGTGGCAAGCGGTTCAGTAGCCATGTCGAAGAGCATGGGACTGAGGAGACACCCCTGACGGGTTCCACGATGCAAACTAAAAGGTCTTGACCGTTGGGAGTTAGTACGAATTGAGGCTGTGGGATGCAAATACAATAATTTAATCCATGAAGTAAAATTTGGACCAAAACCAAATTTGTTCAGCACAGTAAATAAGTAGACCCATTCAACACGATCGAATGCTTTCTCTGCATCGAGAGAAACAACACATTCAGGGACATCTTCAGAGGCAGAGTAGACAATGTTGAACAGTCGTCTTATGTTAAAGTAAGACTGCCTGCCTTTAACAAAGCCTGTTTGGTCTTTGGATATGGTTGTGGGGAGGGTATTCTCCAATCTACGGGCTAGGACCTTGGCTAAAACTTTAGCGTCTGTGTTTAGGAGGGAGATAGGCCTGTAGGAGGCGCATTCAGTCAGGTCTTTACCTTTTTTAGCTATCAGAGTAATAATGGCCTCAGACAATGAAGGAGGGAGGGAACCTTGTCTGCAGGATTCTGAGAGAACTGAACATAGCAATGGGGAAAATTGCATCTTTTGCATGACCATCTCATATCACAAGAGGCCTACTCTTTCTCCCTGATGAATTTCTCCTCGACCTCCTCTCCCTAGACCTCAACTCCAACTGTCCACAAAGTCCACTGGCTCCTCCAAAGGGCACCCTGAAAATAAAGAGACACAATTTGTGGTATTAAAACAATGGTCTAAAATATTCAGTCACAATTTTAATATTACGTTATGATGGATGAATAAGGGAAAATAACAAAACAATATCATATCATGCATACATTATTTTCTACTTGCCTGCATGATGTTCTGTTCTGATTTGCTTCCTGTTGATAGATAGAAAAATATAATATATATAAGATATAATAAGTCTTAATAAGAAATAAACTGTATCATGAACACAAACAAATGAACATTTTGTTTTGTCTAGCTAAATAAAACAACACATGACAGATTTATAGAACTTGTAATGAACAATTGATTCTTTCATTGAACTACAAAAACACGAATCCTGAGTAAAATAATAGTAAAAAAGTTGTTAACCCAAATTAGTGCAGACGCAGTTGGTAAACGTTATACCGTTACGTTGGTGCTTTTTTAATATCCTAACTTCAGTTATTTTTATCGGGAAAAACTGCAGCCCTCCCACTTACGTACAGGTCAGCACGGACCAATGTGGCGCTATGCTAACTTTAAATTAACTTATGAACAGTGACATATCTTGCGTCAAACTACGTGCAGACTTATATATTATCACAAATTTAAAACAGAACGGTAATAACTTATCTGCGAAATGACTGTCGTACGTGCTACACCTTGCTCTGTGATCCTGTAACGTCCGGAGCAGAGCCAGTCCTGTTGTATTGTGCGCATGCGTCGTGCATGCGTTTCAAAACGCTGCACTTTCAGAGTAAAGTGTTATGTCACAGTCACTTCACATTAATATACAGTCTCAGAATCACTCGGACGCTTTCAGCTCAGTCGGACATTTGTTTATTTTCCAGCAGGCCCTACAGGAAGTGACGTCATTCTAAAGGAACATTACACCTGAACTCTCACTGCACATAAAGTTGATGTAGTATTTCTAGGTTTATGTACATACAACTATTAAACATTTAAATAGTATGAGGAAACCAAAGTAAAACTTACTCTTCCCCCATAATTCATGTATTACGTTAATAAAATGTTTAATTTCCCTTAAGAAACTCTAGTTCTTACTGAATCTTAAAAATACAAGGTAGAAATTATGACAGTTACTCTAATAGAGTTTACTGCACCAAAAAGTAATTTTTTTCAGTGTATTATCCACATAAGGTGAACAAAAAGATCCGAGTTGGCAGAACTCTTGGCAAAACTTAAAAACCTAAACAGCTGGCAAAAGTTGAGAAAACTCAAAAATCTCTTGCATCATGTTGCCTTGATATTTTACGTTTTCTCAACTTTTACTTTTTTACAGTGTACTGAAATGTCAAATTTCTTTGCCTATTCTTTTCTATTGGCCTGCGTCCACGTCAAAAATGTTTTATATTTTAAGATCAGTATAAAAATGTATTTTGATAATATTTCTAGAGAAATCTGAGAAATGTGCATTTTATTTTCATTCTTTTTGTTCAGTGAATGTATATTATGTTTAGTTTATCAGTTATTACTGATTGCTTCAGGTCACACCAGAAAATTGTAGGAATGTAACATTTTCTGTTGTTCCTATGGTGGTTGCTATTACATGGTGTTTGAATAAATGTCTTAGTGTTGTGTAAAGCTCTGATATCATTTGTGTGATTTCATTTCTCTTTGTCTGCAAAGCGTCTTCTTCACCTCAGTCACATCCTTCACATTGAGAACCCATTGCATGTCTCATGAAAGGCAGATTTAGCTTCTTGGTAACTGTGTAGGGACTGAACAAAGTTTAAGAACGACCTGAAAAAACAATGAAGTCATATGAAATCATCATCAACTAGCTTGCAGTATATGTATTCTTGAGGCTAGAACAGGAAAGTGGATAAAGGGCAACCTTGCCTAGTAGAAAAACATAGATGAAAGGATGATGAAAGTCTTCCATCACCTTTAACTGTTGATACTGGCCCATGATAGATGAATTTGTTTTGGGTCTACCACTTGACTTTTTTGTCCCATAACCCTCAGGGTCTTTTAAGAAATTTAAAATGACTTTACCTCATCCAACCTCAGCAGCGATGGCGCTTTGTGAGAGGCCTTGCTTGTGCAGCTCAACAATCCTGCCACATTCCTTGCCATCAGGAGGTCAAGACAGTATGAATGTCTGACAGAAAATGACATGAAAGCCAGCTTTTAGCACAAGGTAGTGTGATAGATTTGAACTTAACCTCCATTTTCTCTCTTTTAATCTCTCTTTTATTCTCTTGTTTACTCATTTACTTCATACTTGATGGGAAATTCCTCATGAATGACAATAAATGACAATAAATGGGTTAGGGAAATGTATCATGTTTTCCAGAAGGAAGTTCAATTACTCCTCTGCCAAAGTTCATTGGAGTTTCACATCATTGTTATTTCCTTGACTGAGTCATTGCACGTGTCATTTATGTTTTACAGTTGGTCATATAATTCCTTCCTTAATGTTAGTTCCTTTAATTATGTTACTTTCAACTATGAATTAAATGGAGGTTGGAAGAAGAGTGAGTGAGTGTAATGCTATAATGCTATTTTATATGCTGAGTGTTTAAATATCTAGTGCATTATACTGAGTGTATTTGACTTTATTCTGGGCAGAGTAAAGACCATAAAGAACAGCTTTAAAGAAGGAAATAAATACATTCAAACCAGCTCAACACTGTAAGTTTACACTGGTCAATAAATATAATCAGTGCATCCATTCATTTGTTAGAAAATCAGAAAATCTTCACATTTATTGTAAATTACATTTTGAATTGTTACATGAACATAGGAGTCACAAAGAGAAAAAAGTAACAAAAACAAAAAAGGGATGACACTTTTTCTGCCTTTGGGTTCCTGTTAGACATGGTCATCCCAAACTCAGATTAATGAGCAGGATATAATGGCTTTGCCTGGAAATGCTACCTACAGTATATAGACCTATTTGATAGATGTTTATTTTTCTGCAAAACAATTCAATGTTGACGCAGGAGACAAAGTCCATGTTTTATCATTGTCAGGTGAATAAGGTGACTCAGTTTTAGGGGTTGAAGTGAGTATATAAAGAAGAGAGAAGCCTCCACTGATCTACCTGATACCTGAGGAACACATGCAACCAAGTTTTTCATGAAGTGCTCGGTAAGTAATAGTAACTGCAGGAAAGACAAATAATTCAGGTCATGCAGCTAATTCCTCATTCCCACGAGATGTTTTTAAGGAGTAGTTAATCCAAAATGTAAAAGTACACCTCCCAAGGACAGTTTATCAGTCCAGATAATTTTGGGGTGAGGGTTGCAGTTTTCCACTTCAGATCCCTTTTTTTCTGCTGAGGGGAACAGTTGGTCATTTTGGGTAGTGTTTCATCACGGTTGGTGGGTGACATTGATTAAAGAAAGAGAATTTATGTTCATCTTGCTTTATCAATTTTCTTTTTGGCTGTCAGATTTCAGTTTATAGCTGCCCATTTTCTTCTGCCTCTGACATTTCAACTTCTTTTAGCCCTTATGAAGCCAATCATCTCTCTGCTTACAAGTTGTAGTTTTCAGCTTTAGCATTAACCTTTTCAGCACTCACATATTTTTTCAGAAAATGCTCTTTCTAGTTTGTCTTACTTTTTTTAAGCTCTTAATAATGTATCTGTTCTTCTTCCTCAGGACACCGACACTTTGGCACCAGTGCTGTAAGGTGTGTCTGTTGCCATCCTCACTGTGCTACATGATGATGGTGTTGGAAGAGGACATTGTGCTTCATAATATTCCAAACCTCTCTACTGCCATGGCATACCTCTTTGGCCTCCTGTATGCCCTCAACATTGATTATCCATAGCTTTCTTTCAGACTTCAAATATTGGTTTCAAATACTCAGCATGGAGGAAGATTCACCCCAAATGTAATGTTGTTTTTTACACATGTTGTATTTATGATGGTTTTCCTGTGTTCACTGGTAAACTGAATAAAACATTTCAGATAACATGCAACTGTAGTCTGTGTTATTAATTATCCATCTATTGAACAGTTTTAAAATAAAATTATAGCAACATAAATTTAGCTTGATTTATAAATGTAAAATGTATGTTTATTCAACAAGAATATTTGTGTTAGGTAAATCAAGAAATATATGCCATTGAAGGAATGATTGTATATTTATATAACAAAAATATCTATGTTTAAAGAAGGTAGAAATACATGACATTGATGGGAAAAATTGTTTATTAATTCAACATAAAAATCTGTGTTTGGTGAAGGTAGAAATACATCGCATTCAAGCATGAAGTTCTTTATTAGTCTCATAGTATTATCCTCATAAGGTGGACAAAAAGATCCGAGTTGGCAGAACTCTTGGCAAAACTTAAAAACCTAAACAGCTGGCAAAAGTTGAGAAAACTCAAAAATGTTGCCTTGATATTTTACGTTTTCTCAACTTTTTATTTTTTACAGTGTGTGATATTGAAGCAAAACAAACTGTTCCTAAAAAACATCTGTATAACATGCCAACTTTCACTATAAACCTGAATACAGATGTTTTAGTGACATAAGTAGATATAGAAAGTAGCTTTGCATTACATTAATCTATAGACCTTTTCAGAAACGACTGAAAAGTTTGCACTCCACTCCAAATGCTTAAAGAGCAGCAGAACTAAATATAAACGCATGTTGTATCTTCATCATAATAGCTGTACAGAAATTTGAACAACATTCAGGTGCTAAATTGGATCAGATTGCTTGAATTCATTTTGAAATACAGTAACTACAGTAGATTCATTAAAGAGTATGTAATATCTAAACTTTAATTTACAGCCTCTGTAATTTGGTTAGACTTTGACTTCTGATAAATGTGGATGGTTCTGACATTATCTGTTTTTATCAGGTTACTATGTTAGACTATGACAGACAAAGCCAGCAGCTCTACACCTTATAACGACACCATGTTTTTCTAAAAAAAATATTTAAGATTAATGGGTGACATCATTTTATCTTAAGTTTATTTGTGGAAATGTATGGAAATTTAAAAGGAGACAATACTTGCTGTAGTATTAGAGTCGCAGAGGCATGTTCATTTAATGTCTGATAACATATCATCATTTCATGAGTTAATACAATAAATATATTACATATTGGTCATTCAAATCCCATTAAAAGGTCAAAACCAACAATGTGTTGGTCTGTATCTCAATGCTTTGACTTTGTTAGTGACTATGTCTTTATGTCATTTTAGACAAATAAGACAAATATTGAATATGACCACACTTCCTTCCCTTTAAATTACTGTAAATTAGCAACATATAGTCTGATATGTTTGTTCAAATGATTAACATCACTTAGCAGTATTAACAGTCAGTGTATTTTTTATGGAGATGGCAGGACTAGACTGATGGTCCTCAGGATCCCAGTTAGTTTTACCCTTGGAGTCTCATGTAGTCCACGATAAGAACAACCAAAGCCATGCCGACAACAGCAGAGATAGCCAGTCGCACTGTGCCTTCAGTCTGACACCAGCTGCTACTCTCTGAGGGAATAAGGTTAAGAGAAACAGTAGAGAAACAGAAACAGTATAGCTTGGACCTTTGAAGATACCTTGATTTTATTATAACTTTAACTTTATAATTCTTAAACAAATATTCATTCATTTCAGATTTAAATTATGATGTTTGATTTTTTTTTCCAAGGTTATTTCAGAAATCGGAGAACAATACCAACAAATTCATGACCTTAAGATTTCACTAACTGAGTATCCTACACCCACACAATCTATCATTTCCTGTTTTCTGTATGGCAGATGCAGAACAGCAGTGCAAAAGATCTCCACAGCTGCAACGTGAGCATCGTGTTGGGTATGGGTGAAGTAAGCTGAGCTGCAGGGCCCACCTGAGCAAGTGCTCTAAACACATGAGGACAGATGGCCTCGGCTGAGGATGTCGGTGTTGTAGCAGCTTAACACCTGATGTTGTAATATCATACTGATAACCTGGAACACCAGTGATGGCTGACAACTAGGAGAAGGCTTGTGACACCTGGAAAGACAGATGACATCCAGGAAAGACTGGAACCTGGGGCATAAAGGGCTGACAGCTCAACATAAATCTAGCTACTAAGGAAACTATGAGGCAACAATCCCATGGTCATCAGAGGGGGTGGGTGAAAGACCTAACTGGAGTGATCCTATGGTAACAACATGACTAGTACAAACAACTTTGTGTGGGAAAGCTGCTGGACCAAAAGCAAGATTTGCACGAATCTTGGGGCCTTAAGATCCACCAGACAATAAGAAGGTGTGGACAGGTGTGGCTGCAGGGGAATGCACAGTTAACACTGGTCAGATGGGGGAGGACCACAGCCAGGACCATAAGCACAGAGCTGAGGACCTCTTAACTCCCTGATGCATCACAGGCCTACACTGGGGAAGATCAGGGAGGAGCAGGGCAACCACAGACAAATACAGATTAGCTACCACCAACTAGGAAAGCCAGAGTAAAGTGGTCATCAGCTGCAGATAAAAGGTGGGGTTCATTCAACAGGCATGTCAACAGCACAGAGAGCTGACATCATCCTGTGATTATCCAAGACCAAGAAGATGATCAGGATAGAATTTATTTGTGCCTTGGGAAGTGTGAAGAAGCCCACAAGAGAAAAAAGCCAAATATGACACCTTGATGGCTGACACAAGACTATAACAAACTAAACATCTACATTATTTTGACCACAAATGGGATGGTGACAGAAAGGAAGAACATGTGTTTTGTCATCATTATACCTCCATCCTGCAGACATGTGTCCTCTGTATCCAGTTTGGTTGCTTTTTCTTCCACTGGATTTTCAGCCAAGCAGCTGTAGCTGTCTCCATTACAATACTGTATCTCCAGAGGAAGAGAAATCCTGGTAGACAGATGAGGACTGCTTGTATTTTTCAGTCTCTCTGTCCCTCTGAACCAGGACAGGATCAGCTCTCTGCTGTTCTCCACAGAACACTCCACCGTGAGTGAACTGCAGCTTGTGTTGACAAAACATGAATTGACTTTTATGGCTGGAGTGGAGACTGAGCCTGCGGGAAAGAGAAATAATGAAAAATGTAACGTCATAAGTGCAAATGACAGCTAGAAAAAAATCCACAGGCATCATTCTGTTAAAAAAGAAAAGATTTCTGAAGTAAGTCTGAGTCCCACTAAAACCAATTTACTTCCTGTGAAAACAGATGGAGAGATTTTTGTACTTAGTAGTTTGTATACTTCATTTGTCTAAGACAGACTGCTGAAGCCTTATTAGCATTAGCAGTATTAACTGGATTTGGATTTTGTCATTACAATGAAAGTATGTTTGGAAGTGACATCCACTAAAGACAGAAGGAAGAATTCAAGCAACAAATTCCAATCAACCTTTCAATGTACTGTGGACATGTGAGCTTTGTGGAATGAATCAATTGACATTTTGCTTGAAATTTTAATTTTAAAGTATCAAAAGTAAAATGCTTATGAAGAATGAATTAACTTATTAAATAGTATATTATTATTTTTAGCAAAGAGGAAAGAGGATTCCTCATGGGGACATATAAACCTATGAACTGATGGATTTAACTTATAACAAAGTATGGCCTATACAGTTTGTGTCCCCCCTCCTTGGATTTAACTACGATTGGTTAAAGAGAGGGCAACAGCTGTGTGTCCAAGCTCTAGACTGGCATGCAGCCAATTTGATTTAATACACATGGTTTGTTGTCTTGGTAATAATTATATTCTAATGATGAAGTGTGACTCATAAACTGGATTACTGCATTATTAAACTGGAAGTAGTAACTTAATCCCTGAACACATACATGAGTCTTATATAACCTTGTAAAATGGAGAATTGACTTCCATTTCTATTGCCACTGAGACAAATTGTCAGATGTACTCACTGTAAACAGTAAGGTGGAAACTCTGGGATAAGACGTTGCTGCCGATGGACTGCCACATGTAAACCCCAGAGTCACTGACTCTGAGCTTTTTGATGTTCAGAGCTCCAGTCCGACTGTCGAGCTGCAGTCTACCTCCGAAACGCTCATCATAATCAGTCTTCACCGTACCGTTCTTAACACTGGCAATACGCATGTTTGGCTGTTCAGTTGCAAAAGTCCACACTTTCTTGATGTCACTGTGGCTTCCACTGTCTCCCGTCTGTAAGGTGACAGTTGCTCCCTCTTGTGCAGTTACCTTTTTTTCATCTGCCCACACACAAGACAGCAGAACTAAAAGAGAGAAGGCGTTAATGTGAAACTGACTTAACTAAATCAGAGCAGGAACATGCTCACAGAGATGCAATTCAAAACTACATTTAAAATCAGTTTATCAAAACCAATGCCAATTCTCTTATTTGATTGTTACGTTCGCTTAATCTGGACATTGTTTTGGTCTACCATCATGAATGCTGTTCCAAAGTGCTTATTTCTGCACTGAGGACTGAGGAGCAAGAGGGATCTTTGAGGAGCTATGAGTGAGGATTCTGGTATGACCAATACACTTCAATATTACCAATATCATTAAGTATTGAATAGCATTGTGCCAATTGATAATGAGTAGCAATACCTACTGTTGGTTGCCCTGTTCAGACATGAATACATGACATTTCAGGCTATGAGAGATTATGGAGCGATGTTTTAGACAGCCACCACCCACAACACCGAACGAGAGAATATGTTTTGAAAGAATGCATTTTGTCCCTCAAGGAGCACTTACCCTTCTCTAGAAGCTTAAAGTGATCCATGTTTTTTTTCTTTCATTCTGTCATTTGCCACCCATTTATTTGTCTGCTATAATTAATTAATTGACCCTATAAGCACCTGTTACCTATACATTAACAATTTATTGACTGCAAAGTGTCATCAGCAGGTATTGAGGTTAGGACAGGAAGGAAATGGAGGGTGGACAAGGCAGTGGCCAAAAGGCACTGGTGAGCACATTGGCGACTGGCAGAGCAGGCTTGGGTTACTTCCCAAAGACCCAAGTCAGCAAGACCCAGGGCAAGGAGAGATACCATCTACTCCAGAAAGAGGTGAGGACTGTAGCAGCAGGGAGCCTGGACAAAGTGGGAAAGTGCCCTGTAGAGCTGGATCACCTGGTCAAACATCATGCAGGCAGACTTCCATCAGGTCTGGTTCCTGGTGCAAGCAGTCTATGATGCCCTGCCAAGCCCAGCAAACCTCCATGTTTGGGGTAAGAGCGAGACACCTTCTTGCCCTCTCTGCTCTGGAAGAGGCTTCTTGGAACATCTCAGCAGCTGACCAAAGGCCATGGCAGATGGCCGCTATCATTGGTGCCATGACCAGGTGCTTAAGGCAGTTGCTGAAAGTTTAGCCTCAGCCATCAGCACCAGCGAGCACCAGCGAGCACCATCAAGCGCCGAAGAGGGCAATCTCCTTGGTGAAGACTGGAGAGAAGCCCTGTGCACATCCACAGACAACAACAGGCCTCCTCCACACAGCCTCTGACTGGCAGCTGCAGGTCGACCTGGGAAAGCAGCTGAAGTTCCCAGCACACATTGCAGCAACATCACTCCGGCCAGACATGACAGGCTTCAAAACATCTGATCATGCTGGAACTTACGGTGCCCTGGGAAGAGTGCATAGAGGAAGCTAATGAGAGGAAACACACCAAGTACCAAGAACTAGTGAAGGAGTGCAGGGGCAGAGGCTGGAGAACTTTCTACAAGCCCATAGAGGTCGGCTGCAGAGGCTTTGCTTCACTCTGCTAACTCCTCTCTCGGTTGGGCTTGAGCCAAGAAGAAGAGGGCCATTAAAATGAGAGGGACCCAACTGCAGTGAAGATGGCTGACCAGGGCGCCGCCATATAATCCATGCCGGAAGTCCCAAGCGAAAGTTTCTTCTTTGTGTAATGTAATGCTTTTCGGTGTCCATAATACATCCATGGTCCATATCGATTAGCCATTAGCACCATGGTTAGCACGTTATTTAAATATTGCACAGTGATGGTGATAATGGTGATAATGCAGTGAGTAATGGGTATGGACAATGAGAGTAATGATATTGCACAGTATACGGATATTGCACAGTATTAAATTACATTAACTATTAAATATTAAGTATTGATAAATTAATATTCATGTGAAAGTAAGTATGACATTTGTTGAGACTGTGTGTGCATGTTGCAACTGCTGCCTAATCTGCAAGTGCTCAGTTAATTTATTGGTTGAATATTGTATTAATCCCAGACTGTATAGAAGATTAATCCTCGTTTTATTTAATCTGAGAACTCTATTCAATCTTAGTTATTATTCAGTCCTATTGCGAGTGTGTGAGAGAGAGTGAACCCCCCACCACCACACAAACATAATATTCACATTTGTATTCATAATGTTGATATTTAAGTTAAATTCATAAAACGTTAACGTTTACAGTACAATATAAACTTGTGGAGTTAATTATACCGATACGATGAACATGTAACTGCAACAAAGTTCATAGAATTATGTGTAAACGACGTATGTGGAGGTTTTTTTAGGCTTTTATTTTTGTTTTCGCTCGGAGCGGCGATTAACTTCCGCCTGACACTTCTGGCAAGGATTGGATATATGGCGGTGCTCTTGTCGGCCATCTTTACTGCAGCAAGGTACTCTTGATTAAAACCGCAAGCAAAGCCGCAGAGAAAGCTACAAGGTGGCTTTGGATGAAGAGGGGTGTTGGGGGGAGGGTGTATGTTGTGACACCCGAAACACCTGTTGTTTCTTGTAAGTAGAGGATGATATGTTATGTTTACTGAGAGAAAAAAGATTCGATCAAGTACAGATAAGAAATGATGAGATTGTAGGGTTGGACTGAATACAGAGGAAGTTGCAAATGGAAAAACTAGCTAACCACAATACTAATGACTCCTGCAGTCATCTTTGAACAGGATGTGAGGTGGCCTACATTCAACACAGACTATCTTTAGTTAAAATAGCAAATGTAAGCTTTTTCATGTTAGAATGCTGTGAAGATACACATGATCAGTCTATTGAAATCTGCTCTATTAAACCTCAAACATTAAATTGACACTTTATGAACAATGTCTCGACAAAGTATAAGATATTTGTACTTTACAGGAATGTCATGATTATTAAATAATATAAGATATGGAGATCTATTGACAATTAAACAAGAATGGCTTACCTGCTGTGAAATAGACAGCCAAATGCTTTCTTCTTAACTGAGGCCCCATGCTGTGTGTGTATCGTCAGTCAGTATGTGATGTCCGGTTTTGTGACAATAGTGGAGGTGTGCTGCTGTCGATCAGTTTGTTTATTTCTGGTGTCTAGATTTCCATCAAGCAGCCCCATCTTGAGGCTGTTTCCGTTCACTGATGCATATACTCTTAGAGAACAAAATGGCTGAATCTCCTTACAATATCTAAAATTATACACCTTTTTTATTTCATAAAACAAAATAGTCTGACCTTCTCAATTAGAACATTTCTGGCAGACAGCACCACAGTGGGAGTGGAATTCGTGGTTCATTTTTAAAAAAAAGGGTCATATGTAAAGTAAGTCATTAAAATGAATATGTTGAAGGGCCTTAGTAGGTGTTATTCAGGTGTTATCTTTGCCTTTCTGAAGATCAGTCACTCATCTTTACAAACCACTAACATTACATTGAGTGTATGGGTTTAAAGTGCAGACTCTCAGCTTTAATTTGAGGGTATTCACATCCAAATTCAGTCCAGTCATTGCCTGCAAACAATTCTTAAAAAGAACATTTTATTTAGGATGATTTACTTTGTCCCATTACTTTTGATTCACTGAAATTAGTGGATTGTGTATAAAAATGCTTGCAATGCCTAACATTTTTAAAACATAATTTGTCCAACCCCTTGAATTAAAGCTGAAAGTCTGCACTTCAATCCCAACCTGGGTTTTATTTCAAATCCATTGTGGTGGTGTAAAGAGCCAAAATTACAAAAACTGTGTCACTTTCCAAATATTTATGGACCTAACTGTATGTGGCCAGGCATGCTGGGTGAAGCTGTGAGGTGGATTCAGAGCATTAAAGGTGGCCATGTTGGAGGCTGTGACGATTATATTTCCCTTTAAACACAGGATTATTATTACTATCATGACAGATTATTATTACTATCATGACAGTTTGGGAATTCTGTGAAGAGTTTTCCTCAGAGATGTATTATTGGCTGGCTTGTAAACAGTGACAGTGTGTGATTTAGTGGGACTTCTGCTTTCACACTAGCAGTGTTGTCTGGACTGTTACATTTACATAAATAACAGTTTAATCAAAAAAGAAAGCACCCCATCCAACTGTGTCTATCTTCACTAATCAAAAGGATCCTCTAGAAAACAGAAAACCCTGGACTTTGTTGCATTATAAAAATATTGTCTTAATTTGGTTATTGTAATAATTAACCGTAATAATTAACCAGAATGGTTTAAGATGTCATCATTATCAGGGAAAAGAATAAATGTAGAAATCGGGGGCTCTGGAGATAAAGTCGCCTAACATGAAGACAAAAGAATCTTTCCCGCTCATCTCACTTTTTTCTTTTTTTTTTACCCCCCACCCACCGCCTTCTCTCACATGCCAGTCTTTCTTTCTGTTGCTTCCTTCACTTCCTCACTATTCACCCTACTCAGTTTTTCACTTAACGGTGTCTTTCTTCTGTCGTTCTTCATCCAATTTCACTTGACTGGATAAAAAACTTCATGAGTAAGTAAACATTTTCATTTACAATTATTTTGTTTCACATGTTTAGACAAATTATAATCCAGCAGATAGATTCTTTTCTGATGATGTTACAGTTTCCTGCTTAGTTTGACTCCTTTAGTTCATCCGCCCCTCGTTTCTCAGCTCAGCCACATATGAAAGTTCTCTTTTTTAAATCTCTTTCAGTGTTTTAGTCTGTTTGACTTTCTCTTAGTCTCAGGTAACTCATAAGTCCTTATAAGTCCTTATTAGATGCTTATTAATATTATTATGTGTTAATAAGATGATTGTTAGTTATAGCATCATCAACACATTTACTATTATTTTATAAGGCATACATACGCACTTATAAGAAACCTGTTGAAAGGCTGCTTAATAAAAGTCTTATGAGTTTGTTGTAATTGTTTATAATATCATTACATACACATTTATTAAGGTAATGTACTTATTATGTCATTGTTCAATCTTTACCAAGCTTTGTTGTTGTCCTGTTAAAATTGAAAAACTTTTGTCTAGTATTATTTTTATTATACTATTATTTTATTTTTTTTATTATTACCAGCTGTTAACTATGCACTATTAACAATTAACTGAGCTTTATTAGCTACAATATCTAAAGCAAGAACAATACCTTATTAAAGTTAATAAGTCTTTCATTATGCATAGTCAACTATGCTGTTTGCAGCTCCCCATCTGAATGAGCACCAGTGATGCTAAAAACATAGTACAATTACACTGACTTTTACCATGAAGATATAATATTGTATATGTAATAATAATATAATATTTTATATTGTAAAAGACATTCTGAAAATATGATCACTATAGTCTGATACAGCAAAACTAATAAAATTTTACATAAAAACATAACAACTAAGGGTTATTTGAAAAAAAAATGCCACGAAACAGCGTTTGAATGTTTCTATTGATACATATTTCCAATTTATCCAGCAAACCAAACATGCCCAAATATAAACTCCAACTAAATGAAATTAGTAACAAGAAAACTCAATTCCTGAGACTGATTTCAAGAACCACCATTTAACACTCATTTATTTGCTTTTCTATGACAAGTGTCACTGTCTTGTTGTGTGAAGCTATCAGTCCAGCCCCGGTCAACACATGCACACACACACACATACACACGCACACACACATATTAATTACAATTGAAAACTTTAGGATCTCCACTAGAACCTAAAATTAAGAGTGTGTATTGACTGAATCAAATGTCTGATTGGGAACTGAATTATAATGACATCATTATCATATGTGGACATAAATAAAAAACATGTAAGTGCTTGTGCATTATCTAAGGAATGTAAGGTGTATTTGGTATGTAGAGGCCTTTCACATAATGGTTTACAGAAACAAAAAGACCACATAAAAAAGGTGACACAAAAGACAACCACCTGCTTATTGGCAGTTGCTGTCAAATGCAGTTGCAGAAAGCTGTAAATCTTGATTTCCTGTCTTGTGTGAGACAAACAGTATTGGGTACACAGAAACAACCACATCCTGACCTTCTCTGTGCACGTTTCTCTGTTCCCATGTCTCCTTTCTGCTCCCTTATGTTCTTTTTTTTTTTTTTTTAAGATTTTGTTGGCATAGGCTTTATTTACCAGTAGACCAACAGGAAACATAGGAGAGAGAGTGTGACATGCAGCAAAGGACCTCCGATCGGGACTCGAACCGGGGTCGGCTGCGTATATGGCATGCGCTCTAACCACTCGACCACCTGCATGCCTGCTCCCTTATGTTCTTTACTGCTCTTTTTCATGCATCTATGTATATTATGTCTATGTCTTTGTACCAGTAACCATCAATTGCAAGCCCTTACCGCAGACACATCCACTTGAGAAAAAAAAGTAAATAAATGACAGAATGTTGCAGAATGTTCCAGATTGAATTAACTCCAGACTGACACTGACAGAAGCTCACAAGTACAACCATCATTGGGCAGTTACAGGAACAGCCAATGGGCAATTTGAGGGGGCATGAGGGGGCAAAATGACCAAATACATCCCCTTGTTAACTTGCCACCCCCCATTTCCATGTCCTGGTAGCAGACAAAGTGCAGGGTCAGAGGGGTTGTTTAATTAGTCTAGTCTGCCTGATTCACTGATGCTTTATCTGACTGAGGTTTGGTCTATGGACCCAAGCATGGCTCTGAAATATCAGTAGCCTAACTGTACTGCTGCTTGATAAACTCATGGGTCTGTCCACGGTGTTGAAGTAGCAGACACATTTATAATTGGGTATTTTCCTCTCAGTCCTGCACTTCTGTCAGTTTTGTCTTGGACCTATAATATTCTCTAAATGATATGTATTATATTGTAGCCTGCACTCTACAGAGTATGGTCACGTTCATGATCAAAATGACAAGTAGCAATGTGTAGTTGCAGTACAGCGAGAGGATCAAAGATTAGATCATTTCTATGATCATTCAGTAGCATCCGTGCTGCATTTAGTATATTTCTGTATAATCTAGTGGATAGTCCACTGGGGCTTTGACAGTCACTGGAAGCATATTTAATGGAACCTTGGTAAAAGTTTCTGTTTGATACGTCTGTTGCAGCTAAGCTAGAGGCTCCAAAACAAGAGACTCCCTAGTATCTGGTATGTGTGTATCTGTTGGGGAGGCAGCCCTGAATATCTTCAATTCTGAATATAGCATAGTTAGTTAGTAAGGTATTAGCATCATATGCAAACAGAAGCAGGTGTATGCATACAGTGTAAAAACAGGATTTGATCAGATGTATTTATCTGAATAACAAAAGTTTCTTTACAACATACTGCCATTATTCTAACTGGTGTTGCTGTTTTTTTGTCTTTTTACTGACCTATGCAGTCACCATGAGGAAGGCCATCCTACTTCTGACTTCATTCATGTTGATTAACCTTTCTCCTGCATCCTCTGCTGCCAATGCCACAGAAAACAGCACTGATACCACACCTACCACCACCAACATGGTAGCATCTTCTGCTACTACGCTAATAGTGACAAATGTCACAGAACAGACAAACACCACACCAACATTATCAACATCATCATCTTTGACACCGACAACAGTGTCATTTTCCTCAATGACCAGCCAATGTGACCTAGTTTCCTCTTCAGCACCAACCACGAACACAATCACATCCACCAGCAATCCCCATAACCCCAAGTACATGCTTTTCATCATTTTGATGTCCATCATTGTGTTAATGCTGTTTGTGGGATGCATCTACACACTGAGAGGCCAGCATTCAACTCAGGACAGCTCCGCCCCCAGGTTCCTACTGGGTGTGAGGGAGAGGCTGAGGGCTGGGATCAATAACCTGGGGGACCAGATAGGGCTTCGCCTCTGGCCAGAGAGGAGGAGAGGAGGGGAGGATGACAAGGAGGCAGAGCAAAGACTGGGAGATGCTAAGGAAGAGAGAGATGATGGGGCAGAAGGAGGTAGTGGTGGAGTAAGGAATGAAGAACATCTGGAGCGCAAGGAGGAAGTCAGTGACTCTTCAGATGACTACTCAAGCATGGAGGGAGATGACCTGAGGGAGAAGGCGCTGAACAGAAGGGAGGAAGAAGAGAAGAAGCAGAACAGGGATGAGGACGAGGAGGAAACAAGTAGTGTGAGTGAAGCAGACCAATGTGCTGTGGAGGTAGAAAGCAATGCTGACAACTGGGGAGGTTCAGAAGATATAGTACTGGTAAACTCTCCACAGGAAGATGATGAAGAGGATCATTTAGTTGATGTTACCGCTCTGTAGAAGAGAAAAGCACAACTGAAAGAAGGAAGAAAAGCAAATGATCAAATGATAATGTTAAGTTTTTAAATACTTGATGGTTAAAGTTTAAACATTGTGTGGCCTTCTCATCTTTGAAAAATAGGTTATACATATAATACTGACAGACTGTTTATGTCATTGAATTACTGTAGATTAGGCAACCAATATTTCTTTAAACCTTTTAATGTATGGAAAATATAGTTAGTGCTGTTCTTCAAATAAATTTCTGTTTATTAATATTGTTCAAAAACACTTTGAGTGTACTATTCAATTCAATTTCTCACATAATCTTTTAGTTTTTAATTGACAAAAATTGGAATAGTTTGTCCTGGAATCTATAAATGTAATTGTAGTCTCATTTTTGTCATAGGAATAAGGTTGTCAACACATATTTTTTGGTTGGAGAAATGAACACTGTTTAAGCATACAATGAATCAACACAATATATGAGCTCTGAGAGACAGCAATCCTTGAAAAAGTAGTTTCTGATGTTGCAGCATATAGGGTGACTCACAATTATATGTATGTGATGCTTTTATATTTATTTTCCATTCTCATTTA
This sequence comes from Scomber japonicus, assembly GCF_027409825.1. Lineage (NCBI taxonomy): Eukaryota > Metazoa > Chordata > Actinopteri > Scombriformes > Scombridae > Scomber > Scomber japonicus. The sequence continues at coordinate 39,408,983 of NC_070579.1, read as the reverse complement.
ATTTAATTGTGATACATTTTTCTTCTATTCCACATATGAGTTAACAGATTTTTAAAAATCTCAGTGGTCAAAAAATCACATGGCGACAAACCAAAGAACTGACAGAGACTCCATGACCTCAGACCTGGTTCAATTACCGACTACTCAGCTGATTGACAACCCTCAACATATCAATAATAATTCATAAACACAACTTCACCAATAATGAATAATGTGTCTGTCATGGAGTGGCCCGTGCCCAATAAAAGTAAGATACACATTTGTATGCACTTCTGTTTATTGTTACTCATTGAATGAGCTAATTGTCTGTAAGTTGCTTCTCCTCTGCTGGACCTGCACTCCTCTGGTTAGACCTGAAACTGCCAAACCACACATAAATGTACCATGGCTTATAAAGAGCAGTTCCCAGAGGAAGGTACCATGTATGCTAGAACTGGAGGGGTGTTTTCTGGTTGTTACTATAAAGGTTACTGCCAGTTGTCCCTCCCCAGTGTGGAGAGCTGGCTGGACCCCAGAGTTAAAGGGGCATGGTCTAATGCAGAGCTGAGCTTTTACTTTGTTTTCCACTGTTTTTTTAAATTGAGTTCTTTCAGTATTGTTTTTGTTGTTGTTGTTTTCAATTTTTAAAAAAACTTTTTTTGCCAGGCCTGTGCTATAAATATTGCTGCACAGGATTGCTGATTTACACTGTTATAAATAAACACAACCGGACTGCATACTGGATTTTTGATCTCAGTTTTTGCCTAAACCACTCTAACAGTGTCATTATATTTCTACACAATTAATCAAAAATAACATTGAAACACACTGTTCATCATGAAAAAATGTGAAATAGGATTTTGATTCTTAATGAAGCAACCATTTAGGAAGAGAGACAAATCAATCATTTGAGCACCTTTTAAACATACTAGACAGTTCAAAGTGATCATTACAAAAGGAGTCACAATCATCACATTTCCAGTTCAGTAAACCTCGCAGCACAGTTTTATATCAGGAGCAGGCAGGAAACAAACAGGTCATCACATATGCATCACACTAACACTAACTGAGCCTGATAAGAACTTTCACTTTCATTCTAGAAAACTACACTTCCTGGCTCTGAAGTGAAGATTTTGAATACTTATGGGTGTCAGTGGTTAGCTGAGCTGGCAGTTTTTCATATCACTATCAAGTACCATCCGTACACTCTGTCCAGGATGCCTACTGATATTGAGACTATGATGGAGGGTAGAGAGGAACTTCTCATCTCGAGCAGTGCAAGCCGCATAGACTGGTCAGGGTTGAGGGAAAGCTGAACAGAGCAAAGTGCAGAGATCTCCCGAAATGAAAACTTTGTCCAGAGCAATCAAGCACCTCAAACTGGCCCGAAGAATCACCTTCTATCCAGCCAAGACAATGATGCAGGAGTGGATAAGGCACAACTCTGACTTGAACCCAGTTGAACATCTCTGGTGAAAGCTGAAACTGAATGTACCGATGGTTCCCTTCCTATCTGAAAGAACTGGATCCCCAAATCCATATGTTCAGACTTAGTCGTGTCATACACTCAAGAAGACTCGAGGCTGTATTCGCTTCAACTAGTTGAGTAAAGGACCTGAATACTTGTGTACATTTTTCCTTTTTTAATACATTTGCAAACATTCTGCTTTCCCTTTGTCATTGCAGAATATTGAGTGTAGATTAAGGAGAAAATGTAATTTGAACTATTTGAGCATAAAACATGAAACATGTGAAGGTGAATACTTTCTGAATGCACTTTACATCAAGTTTGTTCTGTTTGAATGCTGCCATGTAGGCTTTACTAGAAGCAAACAAGCTAGTAGCGCTATCATATTCTCAACCCCAACTGGTTCTGTCTGAGGTTTCTTCCTGTTGAAGGACAGTTTTTCCTTGCCTATGTCACTAAGTGCTGCTCATTGGAGAATGTTGAATCTCTTTAAATTAAAGAGTATTTAAACCTGCTCTATGTGTAAAGTGCCTTGAGATAACTGTTGTTGTGATTTAGCTTTCTGTCAGTGCAGCAGTCCCAGGCTGTAAACAGTTCATAGTAGTCTCATCCACGACTGCTGGATCCCCTTACCTGAAGCATGGACTGACTGTGGTAAACAAGTTTAGTGCTACTACGCTGCAAATCAACTAACAAACTGTGCTGTTTAAGTTGATCATAACACATTAAATTTTAATATTGAGGGCTGGCACAGTCACAGGCGATGGCACCGCCATGGCAAAAAAGAAAAGAAAAAAGATTGTGATTTAATCATGTCTTTTTTCTCATCACTAAAACTCAGGCATTTATTTTTTCACATTTTTATAAACATTGCAAAAATAACTTCATATTCTTTGAAGTTAAATTCCTCTCACGAACCTCTAGTGAATAGCTTTACCTATATGTTTATGTGTATACACTTGACACAACCAACCACCATCAAGTCCAAATGATATTTACATTTACAAAGTATTTACTGCATGCAAACACAACTTCAACTGACATTTAGTTAGTATGTATTTTTACATAGACTAGCAGTCTTGCTCATCATTTAGCCACCCGGTCCAGGAAAACATGTCTGCAATGACAGATATCAGAGCAGAATAGCTGGCAGTGCCCCAGCAGGACGATCACATTCTGCTTAAAATGCTTACTGAACATATTTGACCCTTCCTGTAAGAGAATAAGAGCCTTGTACTCTGGAGCAAATCTGTGTCAGTGTCTCGTGAATGCAGACATGAACCAGGCTAGAATAAAACATGTATTGAGACAGAATTCATTCATGAATTCATTCATCTTTGCTGATCGACAATCATCACAGAAACACCCATCTTCACATTTGTTGGTAAAGGTTGGATTACAGTTTATGCCAATACTTGCCAATCTGTTTTTAGACAAAACATTCTCAACTCAAGGTCAACTTTAAAACAATGTTCCACATCTGCTCGGTGTGCTGACTGTCTGATGCCATTTAGTTCCATTTTAGTACATTTTTTACTACCACCACCACTACTTTCAAACTCAAGAATGAACTTTGACACTCAACACATTTAATGTTTCTCCCAGAAATATATTTGAGTCAGGGTGGAAACAGCATGAAAGCAGGATAACAATGATAAAGAAACATCCATGCATACTTGTGTGGTACATCAGAGTCAATCCAGGATGAAGTCTGCAATCTGCCATTAGTGTGTAGCAGCCCACACTGTCACAGCATGTCTGACTGTCCAGTGTAGAAACAAACCACATGCTCCTCACTGGAGTCTTGTTAGTCTGGACTATGCTGTGGCAGCTAGAGTCTTTAACATCAATCAAAGAAAGCCAGTGTTGTATTCATCATTCTACAACGAATATGTAATCCAAACATTGACATGGTTTGGTATGACAGGGTAAAATTCATAGAGTTATCGAATTATATTCATCATATGGGAGGGGGGGGGGGGGGGCACTGATGATGAATGATGAAGAAATGTGTTGATGTTGTTGTTTTAAATAAGAGACAAATCCAACCCTGAAGCACATCCATCACAGCTGAGGCTGTCTTCTTACAGTATGTACAGTATGGACGTATGTGTGTGTCAGAGAGGTTAGGCTGGTGTGTGTGTGTGTGTCTATCGGTAGAGGTAATCAGCTTGTATGTTGGCAGCTATCTCTGCTTCCCACTTGTCTCCATTGTTGAGGAGCTTCTCCTTGTTGTAGAGCAGTTCCTCGTGGGTTTCAGTGGAGAACTCAAAGTTGGGACCCTGAAGAAAGATTATTGTAACACATTAGAGAACTAAATAAGACAAAGAGGACAGAATTGAGAGTCATCACATTAAAGCTGCAGTTCTTTTAGATCAAATCATTTCTATGTTGAGCCTGAATCATCAGCAAAGAAAAACAATGGCAGGAGACACTGAAACCAACAGGCTGGATTATTGTCAGTCTTATCAGGAGTGGCAGAGCTGGTTCACTGTTCATTCTGATAGACCAACATTAAGCCTTTTCTTCTGGTCTGAGCTCCATTGCATTGTGCTCATTAGTGAGTGGGGTTTCTCCTGACATCCTCAGTGTTTAAAGCAGAGGGGAGATGCACTGGTTACCATCACTAAGCCCTCACATTCATTTCCACTAATATACTGTGTATAAGTAGAGAGACCTCCCGTCTTCTTGAAAACATACTTTTGTGGTAGTTGACCTTTTATCCTTTTATTTCCTGTAGTTATTCTGTTTGACCACTACATGTCATTATAATGTTTGTATAAAAACTATTTGACTTATCTGCCTCTCTTCTAGAGTGAATACAGACTAGAATATAGGTGATTGCTGTCTATATGTCAGCAGACAAGGTGTTGCTGTGTATGTCAATTCTGGACTAAATGAACCATCATGGCCCTCTGTACTGTTACTTTACAATTGCCAAAAAACACAAATAAAACTGTCCCTCCCACTCAGCAACTACAGATAAAAGCCTTTTCATATATCTAAATACTTACTGAAACTTATACTTATTTACTTATACAATTATCATATGTGCTTGGGGAGAATGCTTCATGGCTCAGAAACCTAACCCTAACAGAAACCTAAGCCTAACAGAAACCCGGGGAAAAGCCTGTAATAATACTACTAATAATTATAATAATGACAACAACAAAGTACAGAGTTCATCATACATAATAGTGATATGTAAAGATTTGTGTGATAAACCTTTATGTAAGGTTTATTGATAGGTTGCTATGTGTAAAAATCACACCCTAAATACTGTTTTTGACATCTGATGGGAAACCCTGTATATACCCTGTATTTGTTTGGAGGCTTAATATACAAGACCACACTGAGACATTGAATAACACAGGTCATAACAACAGATATGTTATATGTGCTGTTATGACCATATGTATACATACTAACCCTAACCCCTTCCCACTTTTAAACTGCCTTACTTACAGCTCATCTTTTCCACACTGTTTAACTAGACTGCTTCATGTGTCACTAACTGATTGCAGTATTATTTTTAAAGTGGAAGCCAGTTGTAGAGAATATGACAGTTTACAACTAACCAACAATCAGAAAATATGTGACATCAAAAACTGAATTTACTGAGTGTCTAAATTGTGGAGGTGTTGCAGACTCAACATGCTGTAACACACACACCTCTACGATAGCATCCACAGGACATGCCTCCTGACAGAAGCCGCAGTAGATGCATTTGGTCATGTCGATGTCATAGCGAGTCGTCCTCCTGCTGCCATCAGCGCGAGTCTCTGCTTCAATGCTGATGGCCTGAACACAAACAAAACAGTAAGGATGTATGATAATCTCACTCTTCACTGCTCTGCTATCTGTTATTGGAACTGAACACAAATATCAATTATTTACATCATGCTTGAAACATATAACCAGTCATCTTGTTATGTCATATTAATGCAGAGGCACATAAAGTGGACATCCTTTTTAGTTTTATGACTCAGTGTTGTTTAAGTCAATGTAATGAAACATGAATGTGTGTCTATCAGTTCATTGGTGATGGCTTGTCCAGCTGGGGACAGAAGCCAGATCCCCTATTATAAGCTTATTTTTGGGCCAGTGGTTAAGGTTAGGGTTAGGTAGCTAGTGGTTATGGTTAGGATAAAGAAATCAATGTTAGTCTATAGAATGTCCCCTTAACTGACATAGGACAAAATGTGCGCGTGTGTGTGTGCATGCGTGCGTTTACCTGGGCTGGACAGATAGCTTCACACAGCTTACAAGCGATGCAGCGCTCCTCTCCTGAAGGATACCTGAAGTAGGACATTAGAGAAGATATGTTAAAGATTGATGGAGAGAGCTCAATTGAAACAATGACCTCCTTTATGATTGTAAAATCATTTTTAGCTTTGAGTGCTAATGCAATACTAAAGAGAGCCATATGTTCCTCACCTGCGCAGAGCATGTTCTCCTCTGAAGCGAGGTGACAGAGGTCCCTTCTCAAACGGGTAGTTGATGGTGGCAGGTTCTCTGAACAGGTAGCTCATAGTCATGCCCAGACCTGACAGCACAAGACAATCACACACATTTCACAGCTGGCATACCAGAACTCCATAAGCTAAACACTATCACATATACATATGTATATGTATGTGTATATATATATGTATGTATACACACACACACACACACACATATATATATATATATACACACATATACACACACACACATATATATATATATGTGTGTATCATCATAAGCTCTGAGATATTACATTTATTTTGGCATGACTGAAAAAATATTGTGATATGTGTTCTTCGTAGTTCTCCTGCAAATGGATCCATGTGAGTGGAACTGACCTCTGAACAGTTCTGTCCACAGCAGCGTCTGAGCAGCTCTGTCTGTGATGGATTTCATGTCTGTAGGGATCTCCTGGGCATTTACATACTCTACACACACACACACACACACACACACACACACACACACACACACACACACACACACACACACACACACACACAAAATCAGTATTGTGAGTTTGCTTGAGTAGAGACATACATTAGAATACACTACAATGAAACATGTCTATGGGTGTATTTATGATTTATGATTCTGATAGTAAATGTAATAACCAAGAATATGATCAGGGTGTATTTTGAACAGCAGGCATTGTTTATTGGGCTGACTGAATTTTCAGCCTACATGTGTTTAAAATGTGTTTGTTGCTGGAAGACAGACAAACTCTTCCCTCCATAATAGCAGTTAATGGAGGAAGAGATCATGAAAAGAAATTCTAGTTTATGGTTATTTTGTTGATCAGATGGACAATTAACAGATTTTTAACTAGATGGTGAATCAGAAAACAAATATCCTATAAAACCTGAGTTTCATCTGTAATCTGTCTCCACTTCAAACTACAGAGATGTGATGTATCACATCAGTCTGGTCAGCTGCAGCAGCCAATCAATAAATAAAGGGGAGTGTTGGCTGGTTAAAGACTTTCATGTTTCCTGGCTCATAGCTCCATAGATCCCTCCTCACTCCTCAGAGCAGAATAAGACACTTGGCTGTCAAAATAGTGATTTGGAAAAACATAAAATAAGAGACTTGAGTGTGTCTGAGTGCTACTTACTGAATCCTTCCCTTTGTGCAGACAAACTGAAGGACCTCATTAGATTTTGGCTGGCCACTAAAGTGCCTGAAAGTAAAAATAAATTCAGGTACAATATCATTAATATCACTGTGGTGTACACCTGCATTAGAATCACAACAAACACTATCTAAAAGGTATCAGATCCACATCAGACCTACATCAGATCCACACCAACATGTTCAATAACCACCAGACTGGATGTTTGCTTTGAGAAAACACAAACACTTCTGTTAGAAGTCCTCTGCTGGAAAATCACCTATATATTTCCATGATGGCAAATTTGTGTATTCTCATCAAATAGCTCATCATGATCAAAATCAGGATTTTTTAAAAGGAAATATTTAAAAAATCTCAGACATAAATATATATATATTTCTTCAGTTTTCAATTTCTGCTGGATTATCAGTGTCCATCTGACAGTGTAACACCAGTGGATTCTATTATTCTCCTCTAATACCGTGTCAAATCATTCCCTCTTTATCTAATAGTTTCTGGTCTCCTACATGGGTTCTAATGGGAAAGTGTTTAATGTCACTGTAAAAACACTAAATCATCCCTTTTATTTGACTTAATAATTGTCTTATTTTTCTGTCAGTGCTGCTGTACAGTACTGACATTGACATCAAGATGTGAGTACAGTGAGAATTAAAGGACAATCCAAACATTTATGATGCATATTGTTTGAGGAGCTTCAGATTTGAACACTAGTTTGGAAGTGTGAGTAATTGTAGATGAACTTGTTGTTCATTCATTGTCACAATTCTGTATTTTCAGTTAGTACTTTGTGAGGTAATTAAAAAGCTACAACATTCATTTAGCTTTAAAAAAAAAAGACATGATCAGTGTCACACATCTGTGATGTCTGTGACCACAACAAATCACTAACAGGCCAGAACACACAATGGAAAACAATAGATGAAACCACTCTAATGTACATACATACCACAATAACAAGACATTCAAATTTTAACCATGAACTAAAAGTACTGCCCGCAACCTTGTTTTACTTCATCAGGCTGAGAGCTCTTACCTGGCCTTGACAAGGAGTAAAGTAAATGCAGTCTTGCAGCCATCACGTCTTTGAAGCTGCAACCACAACCGCAACCACACACACACACACACACACACACACACACACACACAATAAGAGAGTTTTCAAAGACAGTGCAAGTACATCAACACAATCCCAGTCATCTGGCATTAGCTTAAAGGTACAATGTTGATTCGGATCGATACTTAACGTTGACTTTGCTACATTTTAGATAATAGACGGCCAATTGCTTTAATTTTGAATAATGTATCGGTGTTCCCATTTAACTGGTGCTGAATTAACTGTGGTTGATGATGGAGACGGAGACAAATCAGGTGAATGTGCCGATGCCTGTTCAAAACACCACAAAACGTAAATAATTAGTGATCGTTTACAACAGTTTGTTCTTGTCAGTTTTAACATTTGACTCAAATCGATATAACTCTGATGTCATCTGGAATGTGTCTCTCTGTGTGGGTGTGTATGTTTTCAATCATTTGCTTGTGTGTAGTCGTGGAGCTGTGACCTGGAGCCTGTTTCAGAGAGCGGGTTATGTGAAAAGTAAGTATGTTAAGCCTGAGATGAGGGAAACTCTGAGTCAGTCACCATGGTAACTGACTCTGTGAACATAACCTGCTCGCTGGTTTTTCTGTACAATCGATCATTTTTCTGAACATTATTCTCAGCCCTCATATGGTTTGTATGGCACATCATACATATGCTCTCAATTCAGAACAAGTTCTTTGTGTTGAACTTTGTTTTTTTGCCAATGGCAGATTTACATGTAAACTTGGTGACGCTGAGCATGTTTCCAAATCAACTGTCTGTCAGGTTGTCAGACATGCAACACTTTGAGGGTCTTGGTAGCCAAGTGGTTACTGCGCATGCCTCATAATGACAGTGTCCCTGATTCAACTCCAGCGAGGGACTGTTGTTGCAGGTTTTCTCTCTCTCTCTCTCTTTCTCTCTCTCTCTCTCTCTCTCTCTCTCTCTCTCTCTCTCTCTATACCAGCTGCTGTTAAATTAAGGTCAAAGTGCCCAAACATAAAAGAAATGTGACCCTTGCACTGAAATATTTACAGTAAACTTTTGTATGTATAAAGGGTTAGGGTTAGGGTCATCACCTGCATGCATTCATTAATAGTTCTAACTCCACTGGGGAGAAGTAGGAGGACTGAGCCCTGTGTTTCTCCTGTTGTCATAGTGAATCATGTTATCTGGGTTCGATTGAATAAGGCTTGGTGTCTCCTCATGTACGAGTTTCACTCAGTTGATTGAGCCAACTGTTATCAGCTGCTCTGAAACCCAAACTCTGAATTTGACAGCTCAGAGTTAGTCAACCTAGAGTTCAGGTTTTAACTCAAGGTTAGTTCAACCTGCATCAGGAAAAACCCCAATTACTACCACGGAGCGTTTAACATGGTTTAACACCGTAGTGTAGCGTGACTGTACGGCTGCTTCCCTCAACTCACTTGTATTACAAGGTCATACATTGAGGCCTAGTATACTAACTTTTAACTGACCTCTAACATTAAATCCATTATTTGAATTGTTGATCGTTACTAACCCTGAGCCAACTGCTAACGCTAGCATTTACTTTAGCAGCATTATTGTTTAGCTACCGACATTTGTATTAAAAGCAAATACACTAAAAACCCTTGTTATAACTGAATTTCACAACATTCCTCAGCAATACTATGCACAATAAAAGTTAGCAGACCCTAGCTTTCCTTAGAAACAAGTCATAGTGCTTTGATAAGCTAAGCTAGCTCTGGTTAGCTTAGATCACTGCTGTCAAGGACTTTTGAAGAAAGGTCGCTTGTGGTAAATAAGGGGAAACGATGACGCCTTTAAGCTTGGATATGGATGAGAATGAAACTACTATTTGACGCGACGTAAATAAACATGGCAAGTAATACGTTTTCTTTGCATTTGAATGATTTTCTACTCACCGAAAAGTCGCTATTTGGCCTTCTAAACCAGAACAGCGGACGATTTACGGAACGGACCCTGCGTCTACCGGAAGTCATACACAATAATGACGCCATGGACGTCAGGACAGAACGCGTTCTCTCCTGACGTATCCATGCTGCTGGATGTCTAACTTTTTTTTTTACTTTGGAAAAATGCATTGTTTGATTTCACCGACAGTAATCTAGGCTTGAAGTTTATCTGATCCATGTCCTTATTTTATCCAAATTCTATTTTCACAGATCCACATTTTCCATTAAAAATATAGATTCCTCAGAGCTAACACCAAAAAATATATTTCTTTGATCTCGGAATGTACAAATACAACGCTGTTAAAACACAGAACCTTTTCAAGCTTTAAAAGGTTTTTTATGTTATTTCCCTTATCTTGACCTTTATTTTCTTTCTATCCTCAGCCCCCTTGGCATTGTTTCTAGTTGTAATGTATGCAAAAACACTTTGAACACGCCACGATGGTGACATTTAAAGCATTGCAGCAGTAAAGTGGATAGCCAAAATAGAAAGAGTGTCAATAAAATGAATAAAGAACAATGAATAATACATTAGTAAACACCTAATATGAGCAATAGGAGACAATAGGAAACAAAAATAACAACATATTGGTAGTGTCTGATGATCCTTCAGACCCCATGCTAGACATCACATGTCAGCTTCACAAAAAGCTTCAGGAATTATGACCAAGTGCCCTGACTGCTCAGAGCACTTCTGCTGTTCATGTGTAAACATCACCACATTCTCCAAAAAATGAAAATGTGGATGCAAGACAGGGTAGTAGGTGGTGTATTTATCTACAGCTCATAATACCCACAAGTGTACACTGACACCTGGTGGTCAAATAGCAATATAATGTTTTAGTTTCATGCTCCTAGCACTAGGGATGGGTTAAATGCTGAGACTGAATTTCACTGTAGAACTGTTTGTGTGACAAATAAAGTATCTTTACCTATATGTTTTGCTGATATAAATAAAAACTGTACTTCCAGTAAAAACGAAAATGAATAACTCACTAATACAACTTTAGAAAGATGTTATATGTTTTGAATATAAGAACCTAAAATTGATTTGATTGTTAATGTGATGACTATAATGGGTCTTTTTTAATTTAAAAGATGTAACTTTTTATTTTTATTTTCTTTGTTACTTCATGTTTCACATATTTTTGAACCATCTAAAATCAAAACACAAAGAGTACATGTACAATTAATTATTAAAATGACATTTTTGGAAACATATGCCTTCATTGTGTTGTGTTTTATTTTATTGTCCCTCTATTTTGTATTTTCTATCTCAGGAGTTGATTTTAATTTCAATTCACAATGTTAAGCATTTGGAATGGAATGTGTTATGACTAATAAAGTCTTATAAAGACACATAAGGAAAAGAAGAGATGTATTAAGGCGGTATGTACTGCAGACTACAGGGGTCATTATTTCTCAAAAACGTGATCTTTGAACCCTGGACCATCATAGAGAGAGTTGACCATCAGCAATGAGTCCTCGTGGCTATTATCTGATTGAATTATTTCATATACAGCAGGAATAGAGTGATACAAAGATGAAAGAGGAAGTTTAGCTGACTGATGCAAAGACAGCACAGACTTAGCAGCAACACACAGATTTACTTGTCTTTAAAAATATAAGATTCGGTCAGCTCTATGTTTTGTTTATATTGGATATTTTTATACTGTTGCAACTTCTTGTTCTGTTTATATTTGTACTCATTACCAATGTTGGGCACGTTACTTTTAAAAAGTAATTAGTTATAGTTACAGTTACTTCTCCCAAAAAGCAACTGAGTTAGTAACTGAATTACTCCATTATAAAAGTAACTAGTTACCAGGGAAAGTAACTAAAGCGTTACTTTAGGCCCCAGGTTTTGTAGTCGCGTGCCGTTGAGAGATGCTTCATTAGGTCAGAGTTGCTTGTAACGGACGCTCTGATACACAATGTACATTTCACATGTATGTTCCCGCCTTTTACCTCAAGGAGATTAAAGTAGTGTCTGTACTTCCTGTTTAAAAACACAACCTTTTCCTCCCAACTCGCCATTGTTGCAGCTTCTGCTAGTTTGTGTGTGTGACGCTGCTGTGTGCATGTGTGTGTGCATGTGTAAACACTGCCTCTGATTGGCTTACCATGAAATCTGACTCTGCCTTAACCAATCATCATCACGGTTGTCCCGCCCCTCCCTTCTCCCGTTCCAAAAAAAAAGGCTTTGCAGCTTTTGTGGCTGAGAGCAAAGTTGGATGAGAACATGTTCACTGAGTAGATTAGATTCAGTTTGTAACGTGCCTCATTTCATTAAGTAACGTAACGGCGTTGTAACGATGGAAATAGTAATTAGTTACATTACCCGTTACTGAAAAAAGTAACAGCGTTTATTTAAACGGTGTTATTCCCATCACTGCTCATTACTACATGCATTTTAATATCAAGCCCAGTTTTCACTTTAAATAAACATTCTGTAATTACAGGGACATTATTAAAGACATATTTAAATTATGTTTAAAACCTTTAAAACTACATACTGAGTAAAGCAAATATTAGTCTAACTATTGATACCAATTATCGAACACACATGTTGTTAATCTGTTAATCATGTTGGCTGTACTTTTCATGAGCGCTGCTGTCTGAACATTTCTACATCACATTGTGAACAATAAAACAGATCATTTCACAGTGTGAACAACCTCTTCTGTTCTCATTTGAATAATCACTGTAACTGACAAAGAGCAGAGTTTGTTAAGTTGTTTATTAAGGCTTATTAAGGTGAGTGTTACAATGATTCATCATGTGGAGAGTGGCTGATTAACTGCATGTACTATGGCCATAATGTAGCACGAAGAACATTTCTCTACTGTTAGAGGAAACAAATGCTGCAACTCCCAGAAGAGTGCTTCTCCCACATTTCACATTCCTTTCTGTTGTGTAACAATACATCAGGACTGTGTCTGACCTCAGTTACCAGTACTACATATCACATGCTGTCATTAATGTCAAATGTACTAGTGCTTATGTTTTACATTAAAACAAAGGGAGTTCTTCATAAAAGAGACTTGGGATGCGTATACTATCCAGTAACAACAGAGAAACATCATCTTTATTATCTTTATTTTCAAGAGGAGAATGAGAGAACCTGTTCTCCTCTTCACAGGAATAACTTGAGGATCTTGGGCTTGAAGAACTGAAGCTTGCCAGCATCCATCAATTTCACTCTTTCCTGGGAACTAAGGATTAATTGGTGGGCATCGTCGAACAGCTCCTTACCAATGGCAGCCTGGACTCTGTCCCGCCACGCACTCAGCTTGGGCCTACCCTCAAACACGTCCAGCCCGGAGCCCACAGGCTGTCAGACACACACACACACACACACACACACACACACACACACACACACACACACACACACACACACATACACAGAGAGAATACTTTAGGATCTTCACTAGAACCTAAAATTAAGAGTGTGTATTGACTGAATCAAATGTCTGATTGAGAACTGAATTGTACTGACATCGTTATCATATGTGGACATAAATAAAGACCTGTATATGTAGAAGGCCTGTATATGTATGTGTCTTCACCTATCCACTGTGACTGATCACCACATGAACTACTGTCCATAGTATCTCCTATGAATGCTAGAATATAATACTGTAGTGTTTTAGATTTCTACCTTCCAAGCAGCCACTGGTGTGTGTTCATGTCACTATGCTTTCAAAGTGTCTGTAATGTAACTTCAGACCTGGGGCCCGTTTCAGAAAGCAGGTTTAGTGAGAACTCTGAGTTAGTTAACCCTGAGATGAGGGAAACTCTGGTTTTTCGGTTTCACAAAGCCAGTTCAGCTTAACTCTGAGTCAGTTACCCTGGCAACATACTCCGTGAACCTAACCTGCTCGCTGATAGGTTTTCTTCAACTAACCCTGAGTTTCTCCTCCTTTTTAGTTGAAGCCTGCAGACTGAAGGAGGTGTCAGACATGGTGTGTCCTTTTCTTAAAGAGTCAGTTAATATTGAAGCACAAGGGTGATCAGACCCGCTGGGATGTTTTATCATTCTCTGATGATGTTCTGTTTGAGTGTTTCCATTTTTTTGTACAATCAATAATTTATCTGAACAATATTCTCATTCCTCGTATCGTCTGTACGACACCACATGGACATGCTCTCAGTTCAGAATAAGTTCTCTGTTCAAGTTCATGTTTCCAAGGCAACCTGGAAACCTCTGTCAGGCTGTCACAAAGACAATATTTGAAGATGATTGATAGCCAAGTGGTTACTGCGTATGCTTCACAGTGGCAATGTCGCTGGTTCGCTACCAGTGAGGAACTTTCTCTCTCTCTCTATACCAGCTACTGTTAAATTAAGGTGAAAGTGCCCAAACATAAAACTAAATTTGACTATTGCACTGAAACGTTTACACTTTTGTAGTGTTGTATGTATAAAGGCATAGGTGTTGCTTTCAAATAGACAATATTAAATACTGGCAGTGTTGGGATGGCTGAAAAATTGACTTTCTTTTTTGCTTAGAAGATTTCATCAACTACTGAAATATATATAACATGTTGAATGTAGCATTTAAATGCTGTTTAATGAGGTAGGGCAGGCTAAACACCACAATTGCTTGTAATCAATACCTTACTTGTTTGAGCTATATTTTTATATTTCATATTCAGTTGCTGCCAAATAGGCCTATGTTTTGTACCTGTTGGGGTCTGCATGAATATTAAATGTGCCGCATACACACATACACAGAATATAAATGTTGAATAAGCCGACCACTCGAGACAAAATGTTTCTCTTTTTTTCATTAATACTTTTCTTAAATATACTCATCGTCTGCATGTATTCATTAATATTTCTAACTCCTTTGGGGAGAAGTAGGAGGACTGAGCCCTTTGTTTCTCCTGTTGTCATGGTGAATCATGTTATCTGTGCTCCATTGATGAGGGCTTGGTATCTCCTCATGTACGAGCTTCACTCAGAGTTACTTTGACTCAGAGTTGATTGAACTAACTGTTAACACTTGTTCTGAAACTGAAAACTCTGAGTTTGACAGCTCAGAGTTGGTCAACCTAGAGTTAAGGTTTTAACTCAAAGTTAGTTAAACCTGCTTCCTGAAACAGGCCCCTGAAGAAGACCCACAGTGATCAAAATTCTTGGTATGTGAATTATGAGTATTCTTTGGTTCTTTGAAGCTGCTTAAAATGAATCTCTAACAAGTCTGCTGCTTTAAAGCTACACTAATCAATAATTTGATATTAACAACTAGCCTCACTGCTCTCATCAGTGTTGTTCTACTCACCAACACGTGGCAAAACAAAACAATTAATTCAGCTTTAATTTGAAATGTTGCCAGTAAAATCTATTTTATTTTATGGCTGCTTGTATGTTAAGAAGTTAGCTTTTTCTATTGATGAAAAACATGTTTATTTTAAAAGTACAATATTGGAAATCATATTTTTTTTCGTGTCAGTCCAGAGTCTCAGACACAAATGGTGCTTTTCCACTACACAGTTCCAGCACTACTCGGCTCGATTCGACACGGTTCCAGGAACGACCTTTTCCATTACAAAAAGGTACCTACTCAACGTTGGTGGGGTCGTCATAGCACGGCTCTGTGATACTGCCGTGACTTTGTTTTATATGCAACACAAACACATAAACAATGGAGGACATGGAGGCGATGGTGTACTTGCTGCTGTATGTGGCTTTCTGTCACGCACAAAGCAAGAAAACTGAGCCATATGGCTGTAACACTGCTGCCGGTATTTAAAAATGCCGGGTTTGATTCTTGTGGGGGTTGGCTCATGACTCTTCCAGCGACAACTCTTCTGACCAATCAGTGGCCGGCAGTCTGTTGACGTCACATTTAGTATCGGCTCGGCTCGCTTGGAACCCAGTGGCGGCTGCTGGTGTTTTAAACAGGGGAAGCTCACTTTACATCTTCATTATAAAACGTGTCATATTGAAGCGAGGCAGTTATAATAAAAGGAGTGTTTAATTGAGGCTGTTGTAGCTTCATCTATGCCATAGAACCACATCAACACACACACACTTAACACCTGAATTATTCAACATAAACGTGTTAATTCATATTTAATATATAAGACCTAATCTAATCTAATTAATTAGACCAATAATATTGTTTTCTGTACCATTTTGCAATGTAACTCTCCTCTCTGCTCGGACTGCAACTGGGACTGCTGTACGAGGCTGCTGTGAACCTGACTGAGTGCTTTGGGACGGGGGCTGGGCTCGCAGCAGCAGACGGGGGCTGGGCTCTCCAAAACATCAGAAAACTCTCTAATAACACCAGAAAAACTCGCTAGATATGTCGATAGTCGCCTTTGAGAAAAAAAGTCGCCAAGAAGAGTTGGAAAGTTGCCAGATTTAGCGAGAAAGTCAAGCTACACTGGCAAAACTACACTCAGAAGAGTCAGCCTATCCAAAGCTGTCTGTCAAGGGCTTTGAGCCCTATAAAACATTTCATCCAATCATCATACAGAAGCAGAGCGTCCGTCCCCGCCCACTGCTCCATTGACCGCCAGAGACGCTCAGCGTCCAGGGGCAGGACGAGTTTGTCGCATTATCCAATGAGCGTCTTATCCTGGCTTGTCCCGCCCTAGCCAAAACAGCTGTTGGGAGAAGCTTCATTGAACATCATTGACGCTCAGCGTCCGCAGCGGACTGCCAGTGTGTGATAGGGAGATCACATTGGAAAATAACAGCGTTGGCAATAAACAGCTGGTTACAGGATGTCATAGTTGTAAAATTGAACGCGTTCAAGTGCAGATTTGATGTAAATATAATTTTAGTGTGAATTTAATATGACAGTTGTGACGATTTATTTGATGAAATTTTAGGGGAAGCTGAGCTTCCCTTGTTGTCTCAGAGCAATCGCCACTGTTGGAACCTCAGCAGAGCAGGTACTAAAAAAGTACCAGGTACCAGGTACTATCCCTAGTGGAAACACAAAAAAAAACGAGCCGAGGCGAGTCGAGTTGTGCTGGAACTGTGTAGTGGAAAAGCGCCAAAAGACGACCATTCCCAAACTAGTTGTAAGTCTACTGAAACAAACAAAGTGGCTAAAACACATTCCATGTAAAACATGATATTTTCTTACTGGGATTACACTCACCTGAATGACCTCCACAATGGCAACCAGATCAGCTAATGAGATGTGCTCTCCTGCAATGAAGGGCCGGTCCTGGATGAACTTGTCTTCTAGGAGTTTCAGAGAGCTGTTCAAGTCCTCCAAAGCTGCGTCCAGCTTGTCCTGAGGGACGTCCACACCCAGAATCTTGGGAATCATAAGCTACAGTCCAAACATAAAAACAATGTTTCATTCTTGGGGAAAGCAGATGAAATTACCAACTGTCCAACAATGACCTTGTTCTTCATGCAAACTGAGATTTGTATCTATGTCTATGATGGAAACAGATACAACAAGCACATCATGTGAGGACAAATATTTGTCCTGAGAGACAGCCACAGAAACCAATAAAATACAGCTTTTAACCTTGTAAACAGCCATGGCTGTTCACTGTGTTCAGTGCAAAGTTCACTGGTTTCAATTTGTCCCCCTGTCTGATTTGAAGGGAAGGGTTAGCTCTCATGTGCTAGTGTGTCATCATCGATCACTATTTTATATTTGTCCATTACAAGATAGTGACTAAAATGTACAGGGGTATATAATCAGCTGACAATCAGCTGAGAACTGGGCAGACATTGACTTTGTTCCAGTTAGTAGTATTATTTTTCAACTGAAAAGATGTTTCTCTCTCCTCTACTTACTGCCAAACCAGGAAAGCACATCATTTTATATTGAGTCCGTAAATATATGCTTTAAAGGATGGCTTCACAAATTAGAGTGTGTCTTAAGATAACAGGTGCTCACATAAACATTGAAACAGGTTTTTAATGATTCCTCCTGTTCATACTGACCATTAACAGATCCCTTCATAATGTTTACAATGGAAGTGATGGTGGACTAAATCCACAGTCCTCCTTCTGTGTAAACATGGATTTAAAAGTTGATGTGAAGCTAATATTCAGCGTCCAAATGAGTCAAATCTTCATCTTCTATGTTTCAACGTTACAGTGTTTTTAGTAGCAAAGTCTTTTTGTTACTATACTTCCACCACAGAGAAACAGGAAACACTAAGAAGACTGTAAATGTGTCAGATATCACTTGATATGACTAACTCACACTGATGAAGCTCAATAGAAGCTGATCAAGATTCAATATTCAAGTACTTTATTTGCCATTTGTGCTTGCACACATAGGAACTCTTGTGCGGTCGTTTGTTCAGAGAGTCAAGTTAAAAAGAATCTTAATAAAATATATACTTCTCTATCATCTACTGGGGTCATCTACTTTGAAATGAGTGTGTGGACACACTGTGGATTTAGTCCTCCATCACTTCCATTGAAAGCACATTTGAAGGAGATATTTTAATAGTCAGTATGAACAGGTGGAATCATTATAGAGAGGAAAAACTCTTTACTGTTCATATGAACACCTGCTGTCTTAACACACTTGTTTTCAGACTGTGAGTCATTTTTTAATATACATTCACGAGTGAATTTTAAGAGGTGACAACCCAAAAGGTTGCAAAACGCTTCTTTAAGTGTTGTAAAATGAGTTTGACATCAAAGTCTAGCACTAATGATGCAAAGCATGGATTGTATTAACCCTTTGCCTTCTGTCTTGGTCTTGGTGTGTTTGTACAGAAACAGACAGAAACCTGGGAAATGTAACAATGCACACGAATAACCTACAAACAGGAAGTTTCTCTATGTTTCATGTAAATCTCTTATGTTGATCTGTGTCTGAAAGAATGATGAGCTACAGAAAAGAGGGCACAATGGATGCAGCACTGATATGAAATCAAATCAGGCATTAGTCTACATACCCGGAGCCAGAACATCTTGGATCCATGCATGCGGATGGCCATGTGCTGCCATGACAGATACTCATTAATGCGAGCACGCTGCTGGAGGTCTGCTGGGTACCAGAAGTCTGGGGTCTTAAACTTCTCTGCCAGATAAAGCAGGATGGCAATGCTGCAGAGACAAACATCACTGATGACTATAGCTTTATATACTATATTACTCATTCATCATTTATGTGTATTTTACAAATCACCTTTCAGCCAGGCAGAAGTCTCCATCTCGAAGAGCAGGGGCTTTTCTTATCAAGTTGATCTTTCCAAACTCTTCTCCATACTGCTCACCTGAAACCAACACAAACACACAATGAGGTTCTACTATTCACTTTATTCTACACGGTAACCCAGCTGTCAGCAGAGAACATATATTGCATGTTCAGTGAGAGGGTGATGTAATAAATGGAAGAAATGACAAATAGCAAGAATGTCTTGAACATCTACCTCAACTTCTGTCTGAGTGTACCTGTGGATCTCCATATGACCTGAAACCACTGCAAAGGCTTTGAACCTGAAGAACCCAACCATACATCTGTTCCTTTTGTGTTCCTTCCACTTTGTGCATAAAAGCCAACAAAAGAGCATTCCTACCCAAAGAAGTAAGTGTACCAGTTGTCATGATAATAACAATAATGTTGGCAAAGGCTGCATCGTGTAAAGCTTGTTACAATTTTAATTCAGCACTCAATTTAATCAATCTCCCCTTCTGGCAGCAAGAGTAATTCCACTAATATTTATGTCGTAGGCTCAATTGTAGCTTACTCTGCTCTCGCTACTGTAAAACAATGGCTAAGACATTTTGAGCGTCTTATATTTTGTTTGTGTGAGGATGCCAAATTGTTTAGTATTACCACAATGGTAGCTACCATCTGGTAAGGGGCATTAAAGCCACTGTTGTGAAGGTTGCGTTGGCTTATGATGTGCAAGATCACATGGACGAGTAAATCTTCCAAGTTTTGCGTTCACTTGTACACATAAAGTTAAAATAGTTTAAAATATACCAACGTTTTCTGAAGACTGATTTTATGGCATGTGAGTGGAGAGAATAGGAGGTAACAAGTTAGAGGAAATCTCTTTTCTTTTTCTTACTTTTCTCGACAGTTCTGATTGGGGCTCTCTCAATGAGTCTTATTAATCCGTTCAGTAGGATACCCGTAGGATACCCACGCTGCAGCCCTCATATTATCTTTGGTAGTATTGCATATTCTTCAGATTCTAAATCATTGACTTTTGAGAAGACCTCTGTTGAGTGAGGTAGGATGAAAACTGCTTGTTAACAAAAGAGTGTTGTGTTTGTTTCCTTATAGTATAAGCTAATGGATAGGATGCCCTTGTTCTTTAAGACCCACATGCCCAAAAAAAGAACTTTTACATCACTTAAATCCATTGTACAGACAAAATATGTCATCAAAATATCTACACCACTTCAACATTTTGGGCAAATATATATATATATATTTAATGCTGCACTGGACTGCTTAAATGGAGTTTTATTGTATACTCGCAATGACAATAAAGATCTATTCTATTCTTGTTCTGGATTCAAAATAAAGTTTCTCTCAAAAACTAACCAACAGATTAGCATAACTAGTCGTCTCAGACACTGGTAAATAGAAATAACCATTAAAGTTAAAATGATTGTTCTTCATGACAGAGTAGTTAAATGAATGATAAACTGATTGGGCAGAACAATAAGGTGGCTGTAACTGATATTGTTCGTTAAAAAACTGTGACATAAGAGTTCTCAAGATAAATATTTTAAGTTTTTATAATATATAAATCATAAAAAGCCCTGATTACAACATACTAGATGATAACGTGCTCTGATGCTGCCATACAGACATTTGTGTGATTTAGCTATAAAAAGGTAAAAAGTTACAAGTTGAACTTTCTGGTTTCAGCTGGACATTGAATAGACGATCTATGTTCTCTATTATATTATAATAATGAATAATAAATTTAAGACGTCGTGGTTTCAAATGTAGCCTATATCTGAGAGTTATATGTGTCGCAATATGTGGACTTGAACTAACCATCCATCAGAGACAGCTGCTTCAGCTCAAACGGTATGTTGTTCTTCTTGGCGAAAATATAAACTGAGCGGCAGGGCTGAGACAAAAGATCCAGATACAGCTCCATTCTTTCTCAGGATACAACACCACTTTACATACAACACCACTTTCTTCTCGCTTTCTTCTCGATGGCACTCCTGTAAAGTGCCCGCAAATAAAGTTTACCAGGAACTTCTAAGTGGAAACGGGGCAAAAGTCCAAAAGTCAGCAGTTTGCTTGTGGAGACGTCAAAGATATTGTATTCTAGATATTTCACGTCCGGTTCACGACACTTCGACTGTGTGAGAAGCCTCCAGCCTCTAAACCTCTGCTGGTGTCATTTTCTCACGGCGGATTGTTCATCTATGTTTCAACCACTGTAAGGAACAGTTCACAGATATGTAGCAGCTATAACTGCTAGTAATGAGCATTCCGTTGAGAAAAGTTGAAGAAGGTAAACAGAGGTATTTGTATTGCAGACAGTAAAAAGTAGGTAAGGAGTGAATGCTCTTCTCTTATTTTATCTCTGCACTCTCTGCTCTGGGATTCTTTTTTTTCTCATCTCAGCATTTCATTAATTTCTACGAAGAAAACAACAAGATGTAGCCCAATCATTATTTTGAAAGACACCTATGATTATTATGTTATTATGTGGCCTAGTTAAATAATTTTTTTTTTTTTTTAAATAAAAAAAAATCTCTTCTCTGATGCATTTCACACATTTCTTGACGACACAGATTGGGTCCAACATAAATTGTTAACACGCACAAATAGAAATCTTTTAGGGGAGGAATTAAAAGTAAAACAATAAATAAACATGTAGTTGAATGAGTGTGAACACCCTTAAATGAATACTTTACTTTTGATTCAGTGGATTAATACTTTGGTCTCATTATCGTGCTGAAAGGTAGTTTCACCTTTTCATCTTCAGCTTTCTAGCACTTGTTATAATTGGATTTGTGGATGTGAAATGTTTGTTTACATGTATACAATTGGTTAATCACAGAATAAAATGTATATTATATCATAAATAAAACGTTATGTTTATCATGATTATTAGTAAGTTTTCCTGTCTATGGTTTTAAATGGTTTATCAATGTGTAGTGTTACATTTATTCAATATTTTATTTTTGATATGATATACAACATTTTTCATTTTTTCTGTTTTCAAGTAATGAATTAAATTTGATCTCTCTGTCTCTGCCACCGGATCTGTGCAACTGTGCACACCTTATGAGTTGTGCTTTAGTCTATTCAGTTTCACATGTAAGATGTAAGACATGCAAGACAGTCAAATATAATAGTATGATATCATGACATTGACATTGATTCATAAAAGGACCTGAATTTCAGATACATCAAATTGATAAAAAACAAAATTTTCCCATGAAGCCGTACTGTTACCCAACAACGATTTATTTTTGCATCAACAGGTGTTTATTTGCAAAATACAGCTGAGAGAGCGAAAGAGTGAGACAGAGAGTTAGAGAGACAGAGAGAGAGAGAGAGAGAAAGGAGGAGGGAAAAATATGCCAGTGAATGTTTCTGTGTCTCTCTGAGCAGAAAACCAAAAACCTGAACATAATCTCACTGGCTGGCAGGAATAACAACAACCTACCATGATGTCACCATCTAACGTAGTCAACGATGGCTTTAGCTTTCCAGGAAACAACTTGAATTTCAGGTGTGATGATTAATCACACTTTTGTGCACATTGAAGAATTAGATCACATGACATGGTTGCCATGGCAGCCACTTATTTAAATATAGCCAGATTGAACATCAACATTTTTGTCTGTTGCAGCAATATTTCACAATGGTGAGTGAACTTGTTTTTTAATGGATTTTATCACAGTAATGGTGTGGATGACAGATAATCAGCTGATAAACAAACGTACAGTAGGAGCCACCTAATGACATAAAGGCAAAGTAATGCAAATGGAAATAAACAACAATGAAGCAAACAGAAAACTGTATCAACAACAAAACAAAACAGCAGTGGCTGCCAGAGTCTTCAAAAGAGTGAGAATACATGAATGATCATACTGAGGAGCAAATACATTATAAACACAGCTACAGTAGCTCAGGACAGACATTACTGACTACATATTCATACATTTAACAAACATTTCAGATGTCAATTAAATCACAGTAAAAGTGAATACTGGTTAAAATTGTTAAATAAAATGAGATGAATCTCTTTTAACTTGTGATAATGTCACCAACAGAGGATGAAAACTGCCGAACAGATTGAAAAGCAGAACCATGAGCTATTGTTGGAGCACGTTCAGTTGGAGCAAAAATGTGAAGAGGTAAACATCAATTTGCCATGTCACATGTTTTGACTTCAATCTCTTGCTCAGTTAGTGAACCTTAATATTGTGTATGCCTGATGGGTATCTCCATATGCCACACAGGTTCAGAAGGAAATTGACAAGAAAAGAGAAACTGAAGCCATTTTACCCATTGAACGAAAATGCAGTCTGAAAGCTATGTTGCTGGAGATGCAGATAGAGACCATGACACAACGTCATCAGAAGGCCCAGGTTAAACTCTGGGTGGCACTTGCATTCAGACAGGGAGACAAGACTGCTGCCAAAAACCTAAAGGTACAGTTTCAACCAGTGTTCAAACATTTATAAGACCGCACTGTCAATAGAAATGACAGCATGTACAGGAAGTAAAAGTGCCATTTCACTGTCCTTTCCTCTAACACCAAAAAGGACCAACTTAACCCCATCAGCTGTTATATTTATTCAGAACTCTATTAGTTGATTAATCTATTAGTCACCTGCTTGGGACCTGGCTAGTATGCCTTACAGTACCACCTCAGGTTCTACTTCCAATCCCCCAGACACTCCCTTAAGGAAATTAATTTCAGCCTCTACCTAAAGCCTGTGTGACCATAGGTCAGGGTTGGAATGGCAATTGAGAGTACCTTCTGGCTTTACCTTCTGACTGCAGTCCTGCCATCATTTGTGTGTACACATGATCTGACACATGATTCCACATTTGTTTGCAGAGTATGAACACATTTAGGTAAGAACATATTGATGAATCCCAGATTTGTGCATCAAACGTTCGTATGCACAGGCAGATTGAGCACAGATTTGTGACTGAGTCCCAATGCTCCTTCTGTCTTCTGAGAGGTATGGCTCCTCATCCTCTACATCAGTCAAGCTCATTTCCATTTCTTCTACACTCAGCTTAAACTCATCATCAACCTAATCAAAGTTCATGTCCTCTACACTTACCTCATGGACTGACCCCTTCACTGTTCACGTACTAAAATGTTACTTCACTCTGCTGTGGTGATGAGGACATGGCATTGGGATGCTATCCATCAGACTGGAGACACTGAATGGTGTACAGTAGGAATGGTCATTGATGACTACTGTCTCATTACCTATGTCATCAGTGACGGTTCCTCTGCTCACATATGCCCAGATCAGTCTGGGTACTAATATCCACCTTGTTGCTGCTGCCCTGGCTTTCCTCCAGTTCCTGACATGCCTCCTCACTTTCTGTCAACTGACCCTTCATCAACTCCCTGCATGCTTCTCTGACCTTTGAAAAGATACAATAGTATACTTAGTTAAACATCAATTTATCAAAGGCTAATGACTTTCTAGTCTTTATGACCACTTATAGCACTTTTACACTACATGTAACATTCACCCATTCACACATTCATACACTAATGACAGGGACTACCATGCAGGGTGCCAACCTGTTCATCAGGAGGGAAACTAACATTCACACACATTCACACACCGTTGGAGCATTACCTTTTGGCTCTGTTCTTTCTCACCTCAATAGTCTGGCACAACAATAACAAAATGAGGGTGTTTATCATGCAGTGATAGTTTATGGGAAAAGGAGGAGATAGTTTCTGCTGCATCTCGACTGACAAAATCATCTGTATGGTGTGACCTCAGCCTCATAATGTGGGCTGAAATGAACACTGTAGCCTCTAGAGGTTGCCAGTGGGGCTTGATACTTTCAATCTTGCTTCCAAGATCTTGCTTTCAGTGTGTGAGCTGCTGCTGTGTAAACGTGTGGTTTCACCTGTAGGAGCTGGTTGAGTCCAAACATGGCACATACAAGGCCTTAAAACAGGACATGTCTCAAGATTTAAAGGTGGGTCATCAGTTATCTCAAAGTGTTTGGATGCATCTATAGAACTGATCTGAGAGTAAATGTTGGTATGCAGCTTTGTTTAATTTTTTCTGGTCAGTTCATTAGTCATTGTCATATTTTAATAAAATATGTGGCTGCCAGGATTATGATGAGCTGGAGAAGAAAGTGATGGTTATGGCCATCTCTGTGAAGCAGTGCCTCCCAAGGAGTGACATGATAAACTCCACCAAGAATACTTCAGATGAAAAGGTCTCTGTAGTCATCATCAGTCATCTTAAAGTATCCTAATCAATCATTCATGTTTCCTAGTCAGTCAATGAGATCCTGTCTTGTCTGTAACCAAATCAATATGTGATTGACAGAAGCTTGAGGACTTGATGGAGCAACTAAAGGCCTTATGTATCTCTGAGGATGACACGCTGCATGCAGGGGCTGAGTCAAGACAATAAATATTTTTCAACCTAAATCATATAATTATTCTTCCTTCCTTCATTCAGTGTCTATCCCACCCTCATAAAACTGGAAACAACTATATGAATAGGACTTTTCATTCTACTAGAACAAAGGTTTAACTTAATTTTCCAGATTCAGCTCTTAAAACAAAATGTCTTTCATTGATTTCAACCGTGCATCGGGTAAATACAATTCCTGATCAATGTTACTTCTTTTGATTACATTATGACTATTTATATTAAAAGATACAACTTTCCAAAACATTGTCATGTTCATAGTCGTCATGGAAACCCAGCAGTGACTATTCAATTAATTATTTTTAATGCCAGTAAAATGTTGCATTAAAAATAAAGAAAAGGTGCAGGTCATCTAGGTCTTTATGTCCTTAAGGCATGCTGGTTGGATTCATCTGGCTTTATTGAAAGATATAATTGACTATCACAGACCTGCCAACCGTGGCAAAATATTTTGAGTACCACTTGTGTCGTGTTACTTTTTTCGCAGACTTTTGCAACTCCATTGCTTTGCACACTGTAACTTCCCCATTCACTGGCTGGAAATCAGTTATAAAAAACAATAAAACCTATATTTTTGATTACAATACCTCTATTGAACAAAATATAGACAAACTTTACAATTTGACCTGACTCCAAAATATCATGTGCACTGCACTGGACATTTTAACATTGAACAATAAAACTCACAAGCTGCACTATAGCTTTCATATGATGTGTGTGCTTATACAAGCTGATAGCCACAAAGTAACTGCATTGAATTATTTCAATACTTATTTAATTTAAATTAATCAAAATTATTTTAATATTTATTTAATTAAAATGGTTATCATTTATTTTGTATATTGCAATAGGTGTTTTATATTTTCAAGAATGTAATAATTAAATTGACTTACAGCACATAAGCACACATCACCAGGGCTCATTTCTATATTACCTGCAGCTCCCTGGTGGCTTATGTCCACATCATCATTGCACACTGTGCAAAATGCGTGACATGGGACTTCAGAGGGTCGGAAGCAGGTCACTGTTCTTGATATTTACTCAAAAACTTCTGGGGGACATGGAGCCTCTTCTTTTTGGCAGGTCTGCTGCCCTGTCCCTCCCTATCTTTTTCTTCCTCATCTGCCATGATAGTGGCAGAGTGGTAACGTTGCTACAAAAGATTTGTTGCCTACATGTTTAAACTGTATAAATAATCACATTTCTCCTCATATACAGGCCTACTATCTGCAATGGAAATATATAAAGGCTAAAATACACACACGGGCTCTAGTTATGGTGCATGTGCTTATCAGATCCATAACATATATGGGATGCACCTCGCCATGCTCCGTGGCCTTGGCGGGTGGGTACTGGGGAAATACACTTGTCAAATGCTTCTGACTTATGGAGAATTCAGGAAGGACATAAACCTCCTGTAGATCTGAAGACAAAAACTTACCTGATTTGATTCTTAGTACTAATAATGAATGTGAAAGTGGATGATAAATACTCTTCTTTTGAATTTCAAAGCAATGTCCATCATTTATCCTATGCTGTCTGCTGGTGACTTGTGCTAAAGTGATATTGCTGTTTTATCCAACCTTGGGTGGGTTCAAGAGGTATGGAGTACCAGGGGCATGAAAAAGTGTACGCTGTACACCTTGAGGTATTACATCTTTGCACAAGAAGTATTCATACATAAAATAAAAGAGTGTTGAAACCATAGACTGTATATTTGGAGACATGTATGAAATACATCTATCAAAACTATAACAGTAGTTTGTCCAAGTGGTGTTGCCGTACGGAGCTGTCCAAGATGGCCGACGATAGCGAACGCGATTGCGCATGTGTGACTCATAGTCTATGGTAGCGACACAAATATCCAAACATCAGGTACAGGTTTCTATTCCGCTCTGTTGTTTTCATTCGTCTACATACAGGCTCATTGATCAGATTGCTTAAAGCTGGAAGCAGTTTATACATGTAGCTTCCACCTCCTGGATGCTAACTGTATGCTAGGCCGCTACGGTGTGAAGTTAGCCCTGTGCTACATGGTTGTGTGTTCCGATATGAGGAGATAACGCTGCTTTTCACAACATGACAACAATAGTTGTTAATCAGGGAGGGTGAGTGTAGATGTAACACGCTGTTTTTGCATCAGATATGTATATTATACAGAACTATAGTCATCCATTGTGAGTCCTTGTAGAGTTCAAATAAAGCTTACAAATAGAATAAAATGACGATCTAACTATCCAACCCACTGAACACAAAATACACATTCACATGCATCTGTACATTAGTATATTTCTGTGTATGAATTTTTGCATATCTGTCCAAAATATGATCAAGTGATCACAGTGAAAAAACAAATTAAATATTGTTTCTCCTTAGTAATATCCTTCCCAAATCTCTGAATCCTAAATAAGTAATATTTTAGTTCTGTTTTAAGTTCTAAGGAATTAATTTCAGTATATTTTCCATAATTGGGGAAATTAACCTGTGACTTATCTGTACTGAAGAGATGGAGTTTTCTCATTGATGATAAAAAAAAACTGAAGACTTGTGTGGAGGCAGATAGAAAACCATATGGACACTTTGTGTTGTATGTTATTATTGACACTGATCTGTTTTCTTCTGCCAGATTCATCTGAAAACTCAAGTTTCTGCTCCTCTGTCCAGTTTGGCTCCATATTCTCTGATTTTTATCAATTTTAACAACTGCACCATAAAAAACACAGACAGCAACGCAGGCAAGATCTGAAAAAAGCAGGTATGACTCTGTCACGGCAACATCACTATATTCCTGATTGTTTTCTGGGAAATCAAGCAGTATTGTACCTGTCTGCACTTTTCTTTTTGATTGTAAACTGATGTATTAATCACTACAGTCCTGCTCAAAGGGAAACTAGGACTACGGCTGTATTCAGACCAAATCAGGCGGTATGGTGAAAACAGTTCTGCCATTCATTTGGTTGGTTGTGGGTTTTGGCTGTGGGCATTTTGGCTAGGAGGTTGAGCCAGAATCAATATCTGGAGAACTGCAACTTGATGTCACTGTGGCCAGTCACAGCCAGGCATCAGACTGGTCAGAGCTGTAAACCCTGCCAGGAGGGAGAACATTTCTCTATATTTGATACAGTTAAAAGTAAAGTTTGGTTTTGCTGTTAGCTTCCTGACTCATAGTCTTACTTTAATATATTACTTAAATATGTGGAAATTATTTCTCGTGTTTCTACAGCTAGTGATTAGATGTAATATATGATATCATTATTATTATTATTATTATTATTATTATATTATCAGTTTCTGCTGTAACTGTAAATGAATTTCCAGTGAAAATGAATGACTTCATTCATAGATCTGATGCTTGTAGTTAACAGCTCTGCCTCTTTCACATGAACATGTGTAGCTGGATCAGTAAACCAGTGTGAGCAGTATCAGGCCCAGTGAAGACAGCAGTGTGCTTCATGCCACCACTAGAGCTGGCCAATATATCGGTATTATATCCATATCCTGATATGAGACTAGATATCGTCTTAGAATTTGCATATCGTAATATGGTGATATAGCATAGGTATTTTTTCCTGGTGTTCTAGCTGTTCTTTTATTTGCCTTTTACACACTTAATCATTATTCTGTCCTCCCTAGGTGTAACTGAATTTGGCATATTGTAATAACGTGATATGGCAGAAGTGTTATCTTTTCCGGGTTTTAAAAGCTGCATTACATTACAGTAGAATTCTGTAATTTTCTGAACTTACCAAATTGTTCTAGCTGTTCTATTATTGTCTTTTACTCAGTTTGTCATGATATCCACATTACTGATAATTATTTATGAAAAATCTCATTGTGTAAATATTTTGTGATGTCACCAACAGTCATTCCTACAATATCATGGCGATGTCGATATTGAGGTATTTGGTTAAAAATATTGTGATATTTGATTTTATCGCCCAGCCCTAGCCACCACTGATCATTTTGATTCAAACCTTGATTCAATTACATTAGATAAATACAAATATTTCATAAAATGCTTCTGAATTTAACCTGGAAACTTTTCTTCTACATTCAACGAGTGAGCAACACTGCTGTTTCATTACAGGCTCAACTGTCAACATACAGTACAAACTATGGACTTAGGACAAATGGACAACAAGTCTAAAAGATGACACATCTATATTTTTAAACTGACATGCAAAACAGTTGAGCAAGAATGATACAAGACCTGCTCCACCTATCATTTATCTTACTTTTTACTTAAAGTAAACTCTTTTGTGCTAGAATTCCACAGTAGACACTCTACACAGCGTTAACTAGTAACCACTGTATACACACAACACACTTCTAACTTTCATACAGTTAAGTAGAAATAAAATGGCTGTACACACAGAAGAACAGCAGCTGCTCTGTCTGATAATGTGAATGAATCAAGTGGGCTAAAGTTAGCACACAATGTTACATTTACATCTGCAGTTTATTTCTTGAACATTGTATTCTTATTCTTATTCTTATTTATTGTTCTTTGTTTTTTATTGATGCTCTTTCCACTTTGCTACTTAAACACTGTACATTTCCCCATCATGAGACTAATAAAGGATTGTTTATCTGTTCCTGCTCTGATGAGTCTGTCTGTATTTGTTCATTTCAGAGCTGAAACTTGCCGACAAGAAGAAAAAGCATTTGGAGGACATTAACTTTCATCAGTAAGACGTGAAATGAGTTCTTCAGAAGAGGTTAGATCAAGTATACATTCACATTATCCAGGATATCTCCATCACTGCCACACATAGGCCTGTCACCATGACGATTATGATAATAATATTGTCTACCGTTAGTTAACATAGTAATAAAGTACATTTATAATAGAGTCAAAGTGATGTTATAATAAAGTTAAATAAAGTACATTTATAATAGAGTCAAAGTAATGTTATAATAAAGTTAAATACAGTACAGAGAGAGAGAGGGAGAGAGAGATTCAAGTGCCTTTCATGTCATTGGAACATCATATTCTAAAAACACACAGAACTCAAGACTTATCATTAATGAACTCATACGTATAACATGGAGTCACTAACACTTTGCACAAGAATGAAAACTACACACACCTGTGGCTTGAACCTGGGATGACGCAGGTTTATCATCAGAAACTGATCATCAGTCAGATCATCAGAGGTCTGTACTACCAAGCTGGATTTTCACTTATGGAGGTAACTTCAGGGTTAACCCTGGGTTTTCCACCCTACGACGCTGGTTCACTTCTTACTGGGGTAAATCACCATGGTAACTTATGCTGAAGGCCCCCCCCCCCCACCCACCCACTAGGGTTGCATCTGAAATAATGAGGTTAATAATAATGGTCAACACATGGCATAACTGCAGAAACATGAATTTATGGAACGCACAACTACTCTTGCGGTCATGGTGAGGAATTAATATTCCAACACAAAACATGCTCACACGGAGGAGCTGAGCCTCAAAAGAACTCTATGGAAACTATTAAGGAAAGGAAGGGCACTGAGGAAGCGCTCTGCCCGAAACATCTGTGCAGTAATAAAATTAATATTGTATAATCTCACGAATTTAACGCATTAACAGAGTCAGCAATGTTCTGCCAGCATTCCTTTCTGGCTTTTACTGCAGCAACAATGTTGCTTTTGGCCGGGATGATGTGATTGAATTAGGGCTGTCAAACGATTAATTTTTTAAATCGTGATTAATCGCATAATTTCCATAGTTAATCACGATTAATGTCGTTTTGAATTGCATGTTTAAAATCCTGTTATTTTGCATTTCAAGGCAGTTTTAAGCCCATAATGTAAAGCATTTCTTACCAGAGTGTCTTAATTGGGAATTAAATGAACACAAAGAAAGAATTTCCTTTTTGACCTTTTGTATTTTCTTTCAAAAAAGTGCCATGTAGACCAACTTATACAATGTCAGTGTCAAATACAGTTTTCAAATTAGAAAAAGAGCTATGTAGACCCACTTGTCTACTTCAAAAATACATCTTAAACAAAATGCTACAACAGTGTGGTCATGAAACCATGACTTAGGAGGTAGGAAACAACATCCAAGTATTAAGAGGAATAAAGTAACATAGTGCTTACTTTGAGACATTCAATATATATGCTACTTCAAAAATAAATAAAAATAGCACCATTAGCAAAACATTCATACTAACACTAACTTGAAATAACAGCAATCAAGTGATATGCAACACTGGTGTGAAATGTGTACTTTGCTTATGACAAACAGCCACAGTAGGATATCTGTAACATTTTCAAGTTTCAAATGAAGAATGTAACCCTCATAATTCACCTGTACTGCACACGGCTGAAAAAACAATGTCCTAATAACAGTAAAGTGAAATGAAAAAAACTGCACTCATTAGACATAAGATTCAGAACTTTAGATTCAGAGTGCTTAGTTTTCTCTCCTATTTCTTTTCTTTGAGCCAAGTGCTAAGGCAGACCAGTCTGGTGGCATTATCAGTGGACAGTGCTGCTCTCTTCTTTTGCACGATGTGACCAGAGAGTGAGAACAGTCTTTCACACGGTACCGTCGTTGCAGGTGTAGCCAGATATTTCTGTGCCAGAGGTGCCAAGCTTGTGTAGGCCCCTGCATGTCCAGACCACCATTTCAATGGACAGTCCTCTATGGAGATGCTGGGCTCACCTCTGTACCGATCCACAGTCATGTCAGATGCTGGGTCCCCTTCTTCATCTGAATCTGATGCAGCTAACAGGAGGTTCATCTTCTTTTTAGGCGGATCTGGCTCTGTTTCTCTGTGAGGCTCAGGCTGCTGGGCACTCTGTTCTTTAATCAACTTCCAGACTTCCTCCCTTTCAGATCTGGGAAGGCATTTCAGATCCTTAAATCTGGGGTCAAGGGCCGTTGCCACTTTCAACCACTGGACATTGGTGCTTTCTTTTCGCTTTGACAGGTCAGATGTGAAGGCCGCTTTAAACCGGAGCACATAGCCTGGATCATCGTCAGAAACCTCCATCACCCGGAACAAATGGCACAGTGCAGGCAGGACCACGGAGCAGGATATGTACTGTTCTCCTCCCAAAGGCTCAGTCACATACCTGCCATGAAAAATAAAGTGCAATTAATTACCAGTTATAAAAGGGAGAAAAAGAAGGAAGTCCTGCACATTGTTAAGCTCCAGAGAAATAACATTTAAAAATTATTTTTAGAGCCTAACAGTGTGTAGGCCTTCCTCCTTTTCATCTTGCAGTGTTTTTTAAATTCATTATAACCACCACAACTGTTGGAACTACAACAGCAGCATCATTTACTTTTTGCAATAAATAACCAGAGATCAAAGAGTAATAAATCACATTTTCATTTTCAACAAAATAAATTCAAAGTATTTGTTGTGATTTTTTTAAGTAGCTTACCTGCACGGTTCAAGAAGTGCTTCAAGTTTTTCTATCTTCTCCATTTCAGCATTAGTCAGCATGGCTGGTGTGCTTCTTTGCTCATGGAGCTGAAGTGTAGCTCTGACCGCATCCTTGTTTTTGAGAAGCCGGGTGATCATGCTGAGAGTGGAGTTCCATCTGGTGGAAACGTCTTGGATGAGAGGCTCCTGTTGCCGTCCAGACTCCCGTTGTTGTTGTCGCGGTTCTGCTGCATTTGCTGGACTGTGCTTAAAATGTCCGACCAGTTTTGCGGCATTTAGCCAAGACATTCTCGACACCACTGTCACGGATTGACATTGTGATCGATCTTTGTAAACTGTGTGCAATGCACGGCATGTGCTCGTATGGCAGTAGTCTTGCTGCTGCTGTCATATTCTGGGCACTATCGGTGCCAATTGTTGTCCCCTTACCCGCAACATCCCACTGCTCCGCAACTTCAGAAAAATGTTGGGCACATGTTTCTGCGAAGCGCCGTTCTTCTGTATGTCCAACCGTTAAAGAAAACGAGTGCAGTTTCCAGTCAGTGTCTATATGGTGAGCAGTAACTCCAAGATAATGTTGGTTACTCACTGACGTCCAATGATCCCCAGTTAATGCCACAGCATTTGCATTTTGCAGGAGTCCATTCTAACTTCTTTCTCACTTTCATAAAGAGAAAAAAAAGATATTCCTTTATTAGTCCCACAGCTGGGAAGTGTATATTATTGCAGCAGCAAGTGGACAGTAAAAAAATAGAAGAATATCAATAGACAGAATAAAGAACAATAAATAATTAGTACACAAACAATAACACAAACAACAATGGTAGTAAAAAATATAATAAAAATATAGTGACATTATGTACAAAGTAATATTGGTATCAAACGATAATATACCTGAGATGATACTGTTATGATTATATACAGTTATGTTCATAATAATAGCAGTGTGTTTAAAAAGGTGAGTAAACCTCAAAATTCTTCAAATAAATTGTATTTTAATGAACACAAATGCATTGGGGACACTGCACATTCTATTTCAAAGCCAGAAAATTGGAAAAAAGTAATTGAATTTGATAATATTTTACAGAAAGTCAAGAAATATAAAACAAAAAAATAGCAGTGTTGACATCTTTCTTTACAAAACTCAAAAATGTATAAACTAAGAAAGGCTTGAAGATTCAACTTTCCTGAGAATCATAAACTAATATTTAGTTGCATAACCACGGTTTCTGATAACTGCTTCACATCTGTGGCACATGGAGTCGACCAACTTCTGGCACCGGTCAACAGGTATTGCAGGCCAGGACAATTGTACTACGTTCCACAATTCCTCTGCATTTCTTGGTTTTGCCTCATGAACAGCATTTTTTATGTCAGCCCACAAGTTTTCAATGGGATTAAGGTCTGAGGATTGTGCTGGCTACTCCATTACTTGAATTCTGTTTGTCTGGAACCATGCTTTTGCTCGCTTGCTGGTGTGTTTGGGGTCATTGTCTGGTTGAAACACCCATTTCAAGGGCATTTCCTCTTCAGCATACGGCAACATGACTTCTTCCAGTATTCTGATGTACTCAAACTGATCCATGATCCCTGGTATGCGATAAATAGGACCAACACCATAGTACGAGAAACATCCCCATATCATGATGCTTGCACCACCATGCTTCACCGTCTTCACTGTGTACTGTGGCTTGAATTCAGTGTTTGCAGGACGTCTGACAAACTGTCTGTGGCCCTTAGACCCAAAAAGAACAATCTTACTCTCATCAGTCCACAAAATATTACGCCATTTCTTTTTAGACCAGTTCTTTGTTCTTTGGCAAATTGTAACCGCTTCAGCACATGCCTTTTTTTTAACAATGGGACTTTGCGGGGGCTTCTTGCTGGTAGCTTGGCTTCACATAGACATTGTGTGATTGTTACAGTACTCACAGGCAATCTTAGATCTTCTTTGATCCTCCTGGAGCTGATCATTGGCTGAGCCTTTGCCATTTTGGTTATTCTCCGATCCATTCGAATAGTCATTTTTCTTTTTCTTCCTTGCCTTTCTGGTTTTGGCTGTCATTTTAAAGCGTTTGATATCATTTTAGCTGAACAGTCTATCATTTTCTGCACTTCTTTATAGGTTTTCCCCTCTTTTATTAATGTCTTAATCAAAGAACACTCTTCTTCTGAACAGTGTCTTGAATGACCCATTTTACTCTGTTTTTCAAGGACAAATGCACAGACAGCATATGCATCGTCAGTTGCCTTGATCCTTAAATAAGGGCCATCTGTTTAACACCTTTTTTTCACATAATCAATGACCTCACTAATTGAACTCAGCACTGCTATTTTTTTGAACACGCCCCTTTCAGTAAATGATTCAGTTTCACAGAATCAGCAGCATGCACGTCATGCCTGTTGGGTCTGTTGGTTTTCTATACCTTTACTAAACCTTCTAGAAACTTACTTGCAGTGTAAAAGTTGAAATTCTAACAAAAACAGTGATTTATCTTGCTAGTGATGTGGGACTATTATTTTGAACACAGCTGTACAAACACACACAATATCAAATGGAAAATATTAGTATTTCTATTTCAACACTAAAGGAAATGAATGAAATGAATATATTATTCATGACAGCGTTTGTATTTCTAAA
Organism: Scomber japonicus; assembly: GCF_027409825.1. Taxonomy (NCBI): domain Eukaryota; kingdom Metazoa; phylum Chordata; class Actinopteri; order Scombriformes; family Scombridae; genus Scomber; species Scomber japonicus. The sequence continues at coordinate 39,373,231 of NC_070579.1, read as the reverse complement.
ACATTACTCCAAATACGTACTTTGTGGTGCCACAGCTCTACAGCCTGGCTTGTGAGACACTGGAAAGTTGCATCTCTCTCCTCCACTACTGTTTAATGGCAGCTTCTTGAAACCTGCATCTTGTATGTTGGACTTGCTGCACGTTCACATATTGCTATCCAAGCTCCCTAGTGTCCTTCATCTCTCTTACTAAAGGAGACTCTTCTTCTGATCATCATGTTAAGTGCCTCTGTGAATAAAATCATATGAAAAGTAACATTTCATACCTCCTTGGAATGCATGTTTTGATGTTCAATAGAAGTTCGTACAACAAATTGTACAGAAGTAGTTCGATGCCAAAAATAATAAATAAAAGATAAATAAAGATAACATAGTGTGAGAGCCTGCAGTTTTGTTGAATTACTGCAGCTTTTCCACATGAAACGGCCCAATCATCAGACCACCTGTGAGTTAGGTCAGCTGTCGTAACTTAAATCATCACAGTCAGTAAAGATTCTCACCTACCAACATGACATACTGCCATAGACGGAGCAAAGCTATTCCTAGATGTTCTCAAATGAGATTTGCTGCTTGAGTCACAAGAATACAAGTTGATGTTCACACAGCAAAGATGGACATAATCTACCTCAAACTAAAAAAATAGACAAGTTAACAATTTAAGTTAACAATTTTTATGTCATTGAATTTTTTTTAGTCATTATTGACCAACTCTATTTGGTGGTAATGTTGAGAACTTTGAACTTTGAGCTCATGGGTTTCATGTTCAAAATGTTCATAAATGAAATATAGTTGGAGTCATTACACACAACTCTTCCTTGGTAGTACATAGAACATTGCATGTGTATGGCACTTTTTGAGAAAAGTTACTGCAAAATCAATTTTTGGCTGCAATTAAAAAAAACTAAACGAAACAAATCTCCAGGCAGTACTGATTACTGATTGGTAGCATTGTTCTCTACTCTGACTTTTATTTCTCTGTTTTTTCTCAGGTGAAACTGACAGACACTGACAGGAGCAAACCTCATCAGTGTCAGCAGTGTGGGAAGTCTTTCAGTAGGATTTGTAGTCTAAGACGACATGAAGTCAGTCACACTGAACAGAAACTGTACCACTGTGAACAATGTGACAGCAGCTTCAGCCAACTACATGAATACGAGCTCCACCTGCACACTCACACTGAAGAAACACCACACTGCTGTGACCAGTGTGGGAAGGAATTCAGTGACCAGACTTCATACAGAAAACACCAGCGTGAGCACACTGGACCATACCAGTGTGACCAGTGTCCAAAGACTTTCATTTATTTTAGCATTTACAAGATACACATGCGTGTGCACACTAAAGAAAAACCATACTGCTGTGACTTGTGCCCAAAGAGTTTTAGCTTTTTAAGTTCATACAAGCGGCACCAGCTGAGCCACAGTGGAGAGAAGCCTTATCAGTGTGACTTTTGTGGAAAGAGTTTCACTCAGTCAGGTCATTTCAGTCTGCACCTGCGTAACCACACTGGAGAGAAACCATATGAGTGTGATCAGTGTGATAAGAGTTTCAGTGATCTAAGTGGTTACCGGATACACCTGCGTGTGCACACAGGAGAGAAACCGTACCGCTGTGATCAGTGTGGGAGGAGTTTCTCTCAGTTGGGAAATTATAAATCACATCTCCGTATCCACACTGGAGAAAAGCCATATCGTTGTGAGATCTGTGGGAACTGTTTCTCTATCTCTAAAACCTACAAACAACATATTCGCACTCACACTGGTGAAAAGCCGTATCAGTGTAAAGAATGTGAGAAAGGTTTCGGTCGATTAAGTAACTACATCCGCCACCTGCGTATCCACACTGGAGAACAACCATACAAATGTGACCAGTGTGGGAAGTGTTTCAATCATGCGCACAGTTACAGCCGACACCTGCGAGTTCACACTGGAGAGAAACCATACTGGTGTTCACATTGTAAGAAACTGTTTACTCGATCACAGTCCTTGAAGAAACACCGCTGTGTTGAAACAGAGAGTTCAACTGTGTTCAATGAAGAAGCACAAGAGAGCTGCTCACCAACAGAACCAACAAACAACCAATAGCCAACAACAACATACACCACAGTGTGTAAGTTCATGGTAATGAAGGTAATAGTGTGGCTCATTGACATGTTTTAATAGCCTTTAGACAACAATGGAACTCACGTTTGTTAGTAGATCAGTTCATGATTGGTTTTGGTCTTTCCATGGGATTGTTTGACTCTTTCTTTACAAATGATAGAATACATGTTGTCACAGGTTGGCCACTGTCAGCCCTGCCAGTAAGCAGGACCACAGCAGCACACCTATGCCTTGCTGTGAGGCTGGAACAGAAACATTTCATAGCAGGGTGGGTTTGTATGGTACAAAAGGCCTGACAGAAAAAACCTGTGTTTGGGTCTACTCTACTCTTTAACTGAGAGTATAGCTGCTGGACGGATATTGAGGTGGCACAAAGTGTAAGACAATTTTAAAAATTTTATCAGAGACTGTAAAATGTCTAATTGTTGGAAATCAAGTTATTGCAACATACACAAAAAACAAGGGAAAAAAAGATTTTTGCCGCTTTGAGTTAGGACAGTCAGTAACTGTGAGGTTTATACTATCTGAAACAGGAGTGTTGCTCACTTTTGAATGTAGAAGAAATGTAAAATTGAGAAGAGCTTATTCCACATTAACATATATGTGATGTAACTGAGTCAAGAAGTGAATGGAAAATGAATTGACTCTGGATCACTAGTGATATACAGACCTGATTGATTATTGGGAAAAGCTGATTTTGAATCATAAACTGTTGCAACATGAGTGCTAATGTCAAACAGCTCATACAAACATTTGTTCATCTTATATGTTGCTCAGACCACAAAGACACTCATGATTGTAGATTCAGGACTTGTGTGTGAGCACCTGGCCAATCATTGATCACTGAAGCACAGACACATGTCATGTTGTCACTGTAGAGATTCAAGTAGGAGAGTTTATTCAGTTTGTATTTTGAGATGAGTGCAGAGAGAGTGTGTGTATATTCAACAATCACAACCAGAAACCAACTTGTATATCCTCATCAGTCCTGTGCTGTCAGTGTACCTGAGTACAATGCAGATTGAGATTGGTTCATCCACATTCTAAAAGAACATGTTACCTTAGCCCTACTTATATATATATATATATATATATATATAGGCATGGAGACTTGTCTGCACAGGAGATCTGCCACCCAATATATTCATGTTCAGAAATGTCTTTGTGTGTCTCAGTGTTGTTTCAACACATTTACTGACTTTGGAATTACACCTTTTTTCTTCAAATTCAGTTGGCAGTATTCTCTGACAAGTCATCAAGACTGTGTATACATTTATTTAGACTTTTATACATTAGTGGAACTGCAAAAAAAAAAAAAAGGTTGTAATGTCAGACCTCATTGCTCTGTGACTGAGGTTAAAGAAGCTGAAGAGATGATTGCATTAAATGTTGCTCAGTCTCGTGTTTGTTGGTATGAATGCAGCTGTTGTTGAGTAATGGATATTAAAATCACAGCTGGAAACACCTGAAGGAAAAAATAAAGTGTGGATGAGACATCTCTGAAAAGAAACGTATTAGTTTGGTGTCTTTGTTTGTGCTAGAAGTATCTCTTCAGAGTCCCAGCTTTACTGACACCTTGTATCATTTCTTGTTTGTACAAAGTGATCAATTACATGAATTACATGAACTTTTTGGGTACCTCAAAGTACATGAAGTGCTTTAAATGTAACAGATGAAGGTAAAGGTACTTTATCTGTCACACATACAGTTGTACAGTATTAGGAAGAGTGAGCAGCCTCTGTGCAGCACCCAGGGGCCAACTCCATTTCAATGTTAGTGCCTTTGGTCAAGAGCTCTGACAGAAGAATGAATCTAATATACATGTTTTTGACAATGAGAGAAAAGTGGAGCACCTGCAGGAAAGAATTAACATGCTCTGCCTTAGAAGTCTGGCTACTGCAGTCTGTGAATTGATTTGTGTTATATGGCATTAAGAGGCTAATGCAGTAATCTGATCATGAGGAAATGAAAGCATGTATGATGGATTCAGTATCTGAACATATACTGGCAATGTTCCTGACATGGTAGAAACAAGATTTCATTACTGTTCTGATGCCTATTCTAAAGTTTAGGCTGGAGTCAAACATTGCACCGAGATTTCTGACACAAAGGATGAAGATATTTGATAGTGGACCAAGTGATCACTGGATTTGTGGACCTAGATGGTCGGGGCCAATCAAAGGATTTCTGTTTTGTTAGAGGTTTGCAGACATCAAATCTTTTATAAATGCTATAGAGGTTTTGAAGGACTTCATTGGTATATACTGTACCAGTCTGATGTTTGGACACATTATTTTATTCAAATGAATGGGAAGGTGTGTCCAAACTTTGGACTGTTGCTGTAGATGTGTGGAGTAGAATGCCATGCCTGTGAATGATGTAACTATGTAAGAGTATGTACAGTGTATATTATAGTGTATAGTATAAGAATGTTGTATTGGACTGTGAAGTCCAGTTGAAGACTTCAATCAATATAAGAAAACTAAATAAAGAAATACTAAAATAAACAAATGCTGAAATAAATACTTTGAATAAAGTCTGAAATACAAGTTTGAATGTATAGTGATGGTCTGCTAGCATAACCACACTGTCCACTTTAATTCTGACTGTGTTGCATGTCACACTCTTCTATACCTGTACTGTCTACTAACCTGTTCTATATTGAATTTCAAATAAAGGCAACCATGCTTAAAATGTTCTTTTTTGAAAACTGTGTTTGAGTGTGTAAATGAGTAAATAATGTAATCAGAATATATTAACATACATGCACATAAATGTACACAGAATATGAAAGCCTTTTGCAAATCCATGTTGATAATCATGTGGTTATCATCTATATATAACATCATTCAACATAATTAAATGTCACATTTAACAATCAACATTGGTTGGTTAAATTAAACACTAACAAACAATGAAAATAAATCTTGATTTTTGTTAAATTAGTAATTGTCAATTAATAGATGAATAAAATGATCTTGCACAATTATCTCTTTTCTGTTATTTGTGCATTATGTTCAGACAGCAGAAATATGACTCTTGTTTAACCTGTAATGGACCAGTTCATGACACAGCTGTCAGCAGAGACTGCATTCTAAAATCCACAATTACTAGCAGGCACATTTGATGAATAAATAAACAAGTACACATCACTGAATTTATTTTCATTCCTGGTAGCAACACCAGGTCATAAATACCAGGCAGTAAACAAAACAAGTGTGTTCTTGAGTGTGCGTGGGAGAGTCATATGTAGCTGTAGCTCTGCTGTTTATCATGTTTATGAATATCTTGTTACGCTCTGAATATAGCAGTTAGTTAGCAGGCCTGTGTGTTGTGTTCACTGCCACCAAAAGTAATACATCTTTGGCTGATTTGCATAACCACAGCTCTCTGAGTAGTTCAGTGTTGCCTCTGTGGACACAAACTGAGGATACAGTCAGCCAGTGTTCTGATTTATGCTTGGTTGCAGCTTATACGAGATATCACTTGGACTCTTGTCTCTTAGCTGATGATTGAAGAATGTGGCTGAACTGTATTTTCAAATCCAACCAGACCATTAAAAAGACTTTTTCTGCTCAGAATGACCTTCATACACATCTTCATACACCTTATGTGTATGGAAGGATCTCTGTATGTCTGTCTCTATGCGTGTTCTTGAGATATAACAACATGTCATACAAGGTTGCCTCTGCTTCTTTGTGTGGGGTGATTGGGCCTGATTCACAAACAGTGTCTACGCACAAATCTGTGCTTAAACAGTGCGTATGAACATTTGACGCACACATCTGGGATTCATTAATATGTTCTTACCCAAATTTGTTTGTACTCTGCAAACAAATTCATCTTAATTTTTCTGAAGCAAATAACACACACACATACTAAATTGTGCACTTATTTGTGAGGCCATCCAATAGTTTCAGTGGTTCCGTTCATGTTTTCTATTCCTGTCCCATTTTCCTTCACTGCATCCAGAAGAGCCAGCTGATTTTGTACAACCTCATCAGTTAGGTGATGAGGTTGACTGTGTGTCATCCTCCGCTCCTGCATCATCCAGGCCTACTACTTATATTCTTAGCATAGTCAATTCACTTTTTCAATCAGAAATGCTTTTTTCATTTAAATAAAATTTAGTTCTGATTTAATAGCATTCGTTAATTACAATATACAATTATATATATATATATATGGTTCTTGAAAAATAATAAGCAATAGGCCCGTTTTGAACAGGTGTTAAAATCACTTGTATTAGCATCATATGTCAACATAGTTATGCGTGTAGTTAAATACAACTCTTTAAGATAAGGGGAAGCTTGTGGTGTGAAGATTTTTGATGAATACTAGTGCTGTGGAGCAATGTCTCTGTGTTGTTTCCTCTTGTGGACACTACATAAGCACACAGGGAGTCTTCACATGATTCCACTGATCTACAGCTGTAATTCAAACACAGTAAATAACAATAATACAAACTCATGAACACTGAAAGAAAAAATGCAGGTTGAAAACTTTTCAAAAAATTCTTTCTCAAGATTATTTTAAAAAGTCAGTTGTGCCACAAGCATATCCACCAGTTCAACAAAACAGAACGTATTCTAGCATTGACTGACATCGGTGGAAGGTAAATAAGTACATTTACTCAAGTACTGTACTTAAGTGCATTTTTGAGGTACTTGTATTGTAAGTATTGTACCAGTTACTTTTATTCAAATGATTAATACAGAAGAATATAATCAAGTAAAAACCAAGCAGTATATCATTTTAAAACGATCCACACCTTCAACTATAACTGAATAAGTAAACAAAGGTTGGGGAATGATGGTCATGGTTCAAATGAAACAGTGCTAAATGAACAGGTCTCCCATGTTAAAGCCCAAAGTCCTCCTTAACACTTGTGTTCTGTGGCAACCATGTTCTACTGAGACTGGTCAGGTCACATCTTTGCACTAAAATTTGGGCATTGTTGTGGTACATTTTGGAGTGTCCATTTATATTCAACACTTCATTTGCTCTGTTGAAAATCAATTTACAAGATTTTGGTCAAAATTGATGAGTTTAATAGAAAGTTAAGTTAAACCAGAGGCAAAGTCAAAAGTGAAGAGTCATTCCTCAATTGCCATTTTCACATTTCTCTCAATGGTTGACATGTTTGAGAGCCATTCTTTGATAAGTCATAGATACTTGTTTATAACACCAGGAAATTCTCATGATAATAATCACATGTGGTCATTGCAAAAATTATATGGAGTCCGTGAGAAGAAATGGAAGCAGAAACCTTGACATTTTCAGTTCCACCTGGCATTTATCACGTCCTGGTCATTTCTCATGTTGTGGAAGAAGCTTTTCAGCTAACCAGCTAGCCTTTAACTAGCAGCACAAATAACAGCTTCCTAGTGAAAGAAATTGAGTTCTTAAAAGCATACACTATACATAACAAGAACCACATTAATACTGCAATTAATATTGTTAATATTATTCTTATTACTATTAAACACTAAAATGCAGCCAGGCACAATGCTTCAGGCTGTCAAGTTCATTTGAAAGAAAAAACTCAAAGTGACATGCAAACGTTCTCTTTGCGCTCTCTTCATCCTCTTCGTCTTCATTCCCATGATCAGTGCAGTATATTCATTAAAAGGAAGGTTTTTGTTCACAGTTGTTTGTCCACCTCACAGCAGTGAGAGCTCCTATTGGCTCAGGTTTCAGTATCAGCAGCTGCCATTTACTGAGCATGGAGAGCTCTGATTGGTTCTAAGTCTGTTTGGCACATAATCCAGTTGGCTTCAGAACTCTCATGTGAAAAAGGTTATGTGCATGGGTGTGTGCAAATGTTAGGGAGAAGTGTGTACCATGTGATAATGTATGAGTATGTCAGTGTGTGTTGACCTATAGACAGGGATGGGCCTACATGAGTTATGTTAATATACATTTAAAGGGGAATCCCACCAGTCCTACCTAGCCTGTGAACATAGTTGTGTAATGTGGCTCAGGAGAAGCTGTCAAAGTGTTTTAGTAGAGCAGTGCAGCAGCATCCAGCCTCCTTATCAAACACACTACCGGCTGCATGACTTAAGTCACTTACCTAAAAATGAAATGGAGATCTTTAACATGTCATGTCCATGGAGCACATCCATGTACAGTATGTAGTGACAGTGGACATGTGTGTGTTTTTGGAGATAAAACCATTCATTGCATTCAATGTTTGCCACTGTCCCTTTCCTCTTCATCATTGCACAAGTAAAAATTAAATATTTCAGGCACATTTTTCAGGTCCAACTCAAGTCATGCATGTCTGATAGCTTATATTTGAATCAGTGGGCTGTGAGTTGCTACCAATACACCAGTTTTTCACCACAGTGCTGTGGCTGAATGCATCCAATAGACACAGAGGACTGAAGCTGCTGCTGTCATGGTGCCTTAACTACTGTACATGACCATAGCAAACAAGCTGTTGATTCTACTACAGACTAAATGGCATAAAGCATCAGAGCACACCAGTGATACTTCATGACTAAACCGGGGTGCACAACTGGCCTGTACTATGTCTATAAATGTAAAGTGCATTACAAATAAAATGTATTATTATTGTTATTAGGATCCATCCTGATGTTACCCCACTGGTACTAACAAATCTGAGACTCCAGCCCAGCTGCAGTATATCTCACCTCCACCATGACAAGCCAAATACACTGATGGGACACATCATGCTTAGATAAAGTAGCAGAACTCAGCTCATGACAAATGCAAGGTTATTGCATATTTGGCATGACGATGTTGCCAAAGTTAATTTCTACTTGCAGGTGTTGATTAAAATGTGTTTCCTCTGTATTCTACCCAATTTAGACAATGTACATATGAATGTCGACTCCCTCTGTTGTCCTGGACGGCTACCTGCATACACTAAGTCACCAGCTCCTTCTTTTCACCTATAGATGTAATTTCCCTTATCAACCACTAAGAGTAACCGCAGTTACCAGAATTGAATCCCCAGCTGGCTCTTTAGTTTACAGACGGTGAATAAATTCAAGTAAAGTGTTTTCCTCTGTGGGCGAGCCTGCTGTGGTTAATATCCTACAAAACCAATACATTAACTATAAAATGACTAAAAGTAAAAGTAGTTTAACTGTCACATGATGTATCATGGTCATCAAACCCTTCTGCTATCTGCATGCTATCTATAAATGGTATGTACTGTAATGTATGGTAGAAGATTTGTGTGTTTCACACAGCCAATACAACAATTTTGAATCTTAAGCTAAAAATGTAAACTAGTGAGTTAAAAGTCATTCCCAATAATACTTCAGTTAAGACCCTACAAATCTTAATAAGGATACTGTATAACCTGGAAGCACAATACCACCAAGATCTAAATGCTAACCTTAGCCTAACCTTATCAAATGAAGCAGTATATACAGGTATGTGTCTGAATACTTGTGCATGTTTTTATTGGATCATTATCTATCTATGGGTTGTGTAGTACATTTCAATTAAACGTTGTTGTTTGAACTAGGCTGTTGGCTTAAAATTCAGTTTTTAGAAAAAATAATAAATCCCAGTGAAAACTGGTGCAGTTGAGGTGCTACTCACACCCCAGTCATTCATATTCTAAAGAAGGATTATTTGTTATCAAATTTACATTATAACTTGTTTTTGCCCATCCCTGTGTATCATGGTTTTATTTGTGTGTGTGTGTGTGTGTGTGTGTGTGTGTGTGTGTGTGCCAGTCCATGCATCTCTTGGGTCTGGTAAAAGTCTTTACTAATTGGGAACTTTCAGGCAGAAATCAGGGAAGCAATTAGCAACAATAACATCATAATCTGTTAACACAATTACTATTATTTCATGGATGTGGTTTTTGTCCAAAGCACTTGCACTCATTTTCACCAAGATTCTAATTTTATACCCACAATTCCTGATCACATCCCTGATTAATGTTATTATTGCCAGCATCACTATTGTCCTTATTTTCTATACAAGAGGAGTCTCCATGGCAAAAAATCTATGAAACAATGATGTGTGTTTAGATATGAAAAAACTGTCAACTGTGCTTGATTGTTTTTCATGAATTTGTGAATGATCAGCCATCTTTCTTGCTGTTGGTCACATGATACACTTCGCAGGTGGACTGCCAGTCAAGTGGTAGAAGGACAACAGCTTTCCAATCTCTCCAGGCTAGATGTTAGAGCACGAGATCAGGAGTCCTCTGAGATATATGATTGGCTAAACTCCAGATTGAGAATCAGGGCAGATCACCCACAATGAGTGATGATTGGTCTACAAAGGAGATCACAAGTATTTCCATTCACTTTCAGAGGGGAAGGGAAGATGTGTGTTGATTGGCTGTAAGGCACTGGCTCGGGCATGGTCAGGAGAGATCAGTCATGCTGAGGCTCATGGGTAATCCTGGACGGAGGTAAGCCACTGGGACGCGACCATTCTCACTGGTCGATCCTGTGATGGATAGACGAGCTTTGGAGCGCATAGCATCTGTGAATTTCATCTGTATGAAGAAAAAAACACGTTATTAATAATCACATTCCAAACCAGACAGACAGCTGCTTCTGGACCAGTTGTTAACCTCCAATGAGTGGTTAATTATTTAAAGAAACATACTTACTTGCTTTCTTTCCATGAGTCACTTAACAAGATTGATATCAATTATATGGTCACCATATCAGGGTGTAGTTAGCTTAGCTTAGTTTAGCATAAAAACTGAAGGCAGAAATTTAATATCTGCAATTTGTGGTGTGGAGTTACATTGTAACAGTGCAATGTATAGTTTACACTCTATACATCTACTTGCACTTCTGTGCAGACGTGCTGTAAAAAACTAGTGTTGGTGGTTTGTGTTTCATATATTTCTACCACTAAACCAGTCAAAGTGGCTAAATTCTCTGTACATACATCCCAACTTTCCAGCTAAATGTCTGCTCTAAGATTAAAAAAACAGAATACATGCTAATTAATGAGCTTTGAAGGTGTTGGTAGGTCTTTATGCTAAGCTATGCTAACCATATTGTGACTGTATCTCTGTACTTAATACACACGAGAGATTGATATCCAGCTTTTCATCTCAATCTCAGGAAGACAGCTAAAATGTTGAACAATTCCTTTACATTATTAACAATTACATGTGATGATAAATGAGTTGTGGTGCAAGGCTGTAATGTAAAATAGGAATGGAATTCATTTTGATGTACATTGAGAATGTGGACTGAAACTTGAACATACTGAATTAAAGAGAGTCTTCCACAGATTTAGCATTTCACTCCTCTACCATTAACAATGGGCAGTTAAACTAGAGATACACCTAATCATAGATCAAAGATGGACAATGCTGCAAATCAGTGAGTGGAATTGCTTCATAGAAATATTAGATTTTTAAATGGTTTTCAGGTTTAATTGAATTCACTGACACGCAAACATAAATGTTTCTGTGTGGTTATCTTATCCATAAACATTCATAAAGTTTAAGTTGTAAGATCCCCCAGGACACCATCCAGGGACTCATTAGGAGCAAGCCCAGATGTTGTTGGGGGTGCATACAGGCAGGTAGGACCAAACACACTACACAGTTACATTATGAGCTGCTCTGATGAAATTCATGCAAGTTGGATCAGCTGTGATTTAAATGTTTCACTTTTATTTTTCGATGTGATTTTGAATCCAGCCCTTAGCTGATGGTTTTGGTTTCCATTGAGCGTTGTTACGTCATTTTGTTCTCAACAAATTGTAAAGATTTTCAACAAGATCCAATGTGCGATTAAGTGTTTTCTTGCGGCTGTAATACAGACACACCTCAATTAAAACCTTCATTTAATATTAGTAATCTATAACACTAATTCATAAAGCCACTGAATACAAAAAGACACAGTGTAGGATGTATGTAACGAATGAATGAAGAATGTGTGTAAAGGGAATGTATCAGGTTATGTTTGTATGTTGCAGAATGGTCGAAATTGTGGACAGACATTAGAAGCAAATCAAATTATTGAGGACAGGAAAGTGACATTATGAGAGTATGAATTTTGGTTTGGAGGATACTTCTCACATTATCTCTTACTTAAAAACATATTGTGATGGTGACTGGTTATGCCACAGAATCTTATGCTTAACCACTGGATCAATTTCATTTAGAAATAAAATCTATAACTTTCATTCCTTGAAAGGCAAGAACAAGAAACAACACATATAGCATAGTACAGCACGCCCTTGTGTGACCCAACATTTCTTGGATTGATGTCCACTCTTCAGCGAGCCCAGTTTTGGTGTTGCAGTTCATTCCTTTCTTTCAGGAAACAGACGTTTTAATCTTTATTCACTTGGTACAACCCACATAATACAGAACATACTTTCTACATTTGCCCAGCAATGACAATACACCTCTCTAGAGACAAATCTGCAATACTAGTGCATTGTAGACTAGCAGAAACATGGATCATCATCTAAAAGCCAAAACAGAACAACTGGAATTATGAACAGACTACTGCACACATATCACTCACTGAGGGTATCATTGACTTCTATGACTTGAGTGGGTTATGGAAGACCTTTTCTGTTATAAGTCAGAGAAGGCTGCTGGATAAGCTGTACCTTGCCGAATTGGCAAAACAGATGAGTAATTTAACACATAGATACAAACCCTGAGTGCACTCATACAGTACACAAGGTGAACAACCTCCTCTGCCCCTCAGATTCAAAAGCCCAGGAGCTTAAAAGCAATGATACATTGCACAATTACAGTATTTGGTACACAAGTTGCATTTAAGTGTAATGTAACTTTCAAACTATTTAAAGTTCACTGGGTGCAAGAGGGATGCACAAAACGATGGAGATCCCCCACCGTCTTTGTGGAAGACAAAGCAAGGAGCAATGCAATCTTGTATGAAAGAAACAACAAAGGACCTCAAATGAGACCACTGCTCTACTGTATGTCCAGATCAAAACATCTTGGCCCATCAAAACCAGGCAAAAACCCACCACCCCTGAAGGGAGGCATCAAGTGATATTTCTAAATGGCTCCACAGTCCTGGGAGTGTCCTAGCAGAATAAGCCAGGTTCTCTAGGGGTTGCTGCTTACCACCAGGTAGCGTAACATTTTAGAATGGAATAACAGGTTAGTTGGATTATGGCTCATCAGTGCAAACCTTAGACATTTCCTGTGGTCCAGATGTATTACTGTTTGAAAATAAGCATCTCAGATATTGACTGTTGCAATCCAATCTCACAAGACCTTCCTGCACTCAGTAACTGCCTCAATGTGAGCATTCCAAACTTCCCAACAAAGTTCTTAGATACTTGAAGGTCTAAATTAGTCTAAACCTACGTAAACCCCCCTTTTGAAGGTGGAACCACCGGTATAACCGTCTTGCTTACCCTTGTCTCCAACAACTGATTTGATTATGGACATGATCAATTAATGGATGCTATACCTGAAACTGTAACCATTAACCAATTGCAATCATTCTCTCTATGTGCACCTTCACAGGAACCAAACCACAAGCAAGCTGATCTGTAAGGCTCTGTCCTTTATTTATTTGATTATTTGATTAATTATTATTTGACCTGCAATGTTCTGTTATGTCTGTGTGTTATCTATTTATTGGTTTATTTAACAGGGACAGTGCACATTAATATTCATTACTGTCTGATGGCTAGTTCACCTTCAGGGACAACAGATTAACCAATCATTTGGAACAGTGTTGCCTGAAACCCACTACAGCACATTGCAGGGAGCCAGCTAACCAGTTGGTATTGTTGTCGCCAACTGCAACTGAAATAGTTAAGCTGATTCTGATCTCAGTTCTGGCTTAACTAATGAAACTCTGAGCTAACTATGCTTAACTCTAGGGTTCTTAGATAGGAACTGAGTAAATGCTGTGGTGACAGAATTATAAATATGTGGACACAAATGTCACCACATGCCATATGCCCTTTAAGCATAAATAGAGGTGTTATTAAGCCACATGGAGGAAGCTATCCCATATTGTATGTTATACATAATACGCTGACTAAAAGGGAACAGTGGTATTTGAAAGGGACACTTGTAGAGCAAATGTACTAATTGATGGGGCTGACTAATGAAAGCTGACAAGACACATGGTAATGATCGGTCAATGAGCATTAAAGAGGATGATTGGCTAGAAAGAAAGAAAAAAAAGAAAGAAAGAAGGAAAGGGAGTAGGAAACAAGGAAAATATTAAGGATACGTTAAGGAAAAACTTAAAAGTAAGGGAAAAGGGGAAAGTAGAGGTGACAAAACAAGAAGGAGAAAATGAGAGGGAAGAAACAAGGAGTGGAGGACAGTGAGGGTAGAGCAAGAAGTAAAACAGGAAAAGATGAGGTGAGGAGAGAAAAGGGGATAAGAGGAGGCGAGCAAGCTGTTGGGTAATGAGTGAACAAAGAAAAGTAAAAATCACAGCCATAGACAGTTTTGACCAGAACTTCCTATCCAATGTTAAGCTAGATTTCAGTGTTACTACTGTTCACCAAGAACAACTCCTGCATTCACATCATGCACTGAATGATCAGTAAATGATAGCATTCAGCAGCCAACATAAAAGCCTACTTTTTTTCAAGCAAACAATTCCATGATGGATATTAATGAAATATACTGTTGAAAACCATGATGTGTTCATAATATGTTACTATTGATACTATTGATGATACTACACGTTACTAATGATATTGATGTGCATCTTGTATTTGTGCCTATATGTTAAAGTCAGCTGATTAAAGCTAGATAAAAAAGATCCATACTATAATGGCTAATAGCACTAATTCATCCTGTTGCATGTCACACACACACACACACACTGCTCTGCTGCTTTCAATTCCTTAAATACAGCTTCCATTCACTAATGATCTACAATGTCCTTTTGAGCCACTGGAAGACTTTCAATGTGGAACATCTGTGCAAGAAATGTCTTCCAACGGTAAATGTTTCACATCAAAGTGATGAGGGCTAGTGAAAATGCAGATTACCAATGAAGCTGCTACCATAATGCAGTTTCATGCAGCTTTGTTTGTTGGTACAGATGAATGGTCTAAACATTGTCTATGACTGTGAAGTGAGGAAGGATTTAGCCATCAATCATCACTCTCCTACCCGTGTTAGATCTTGACGCTCTCAATGCCGTAAACGTTGTAGCCCTCTTTATAGGTGGCGTAGTTTGGCTGGTGGCTGGGGGACAGCAGGTTGAAGTTGGGGGCATGTTGAGGAGAGGACAGAGTGTGTGTGTAGTTTCCTGTGTGCTGGGGGGACGACAAGGTGTTGGCTGCCACCTTTATAACACAAATAAAGTCATTGTTATTAATATACTGATGTTGTTGTGGAACAATGATAACTAACCAGTAGTAGATAACTTCAAAAGATATAGGTGAGGGGTGGGGTGGAAGGGTGTGTGTGTGTGTGTGTGTGTGTGTGTGTGTGTGTGTGTGTGTGTGTGTACTCCAAGGAAATATATAAAAAAAAAGACATCAAAAAAGAAAGAAACACTTTCGAATGTTATGAAGTGTATTATCAATTGTAACCTGTCAGTGAACCAAATGTAGTCTAGTTATGTCTACATTTAAAACATGGACATCACGTTGCTTCATGTTTACAGAAGTTTACTCTCATGCTGTGTGCAGTTCACACAAACAAAACTGACAATACACTTTAAATTCTTATTGTCATGGGGTTTTTAAAAAAAAATCTTAGATATATTCATTTATTAATTTTGGTTGATTGTTTCTTTATCCATGATGTATATGCTGTCATTCCAGACACTGCCACTCCCACCTGGCAGACACTCACCTGCTCTCTATCTCCCCTCCCCTGTTCCTCATTGCCTGATTAGCCCCTAGTCTATAAATACTGATCTACTTCCACTTAGTTCCTGCCAGATTGTGCCTCAGTCTAGGTGTGTTTGAATTAGCCTGCCTGGATTTTTTATTCTTGTAATTTTTTGAAAGTAAAGACCTTGTCTCCTGACCTTGTTAAACCATGTCTGTGTATTCTGAGTCATGTTATTGAGTTCTCTTGTGATTTTTGAAACTGTGACACAACAACCCAACAATACAGGGAAGTGCAAGTGTAACAACAACACAACAATAAGATGAGCTTGATAATTATCCTGTGCTGATTACAGGTTTGACCTAGTATGATTTCCATTGTGACTTTTATGTAAAAGTGACCAGGTTGTTTATTCAGTCATTTCATGAAGAACAAGGAGTAAGATGATATATTAAGGAGCATTAAAAACCATTCAAAATAAAAACCAAGTGCAACAGAGACATACATTGTATACAGCCAGTAGGAGCAGAGTCTGCAGTCGAAGGAAATGCAGAGCTGCATGTTGATTCTGAAACAGCTCATACATGTACATCCACCACAAGATCCACCCACAGACACTTATTTTAAATCAGAGCAAAAGTCACAGCTCCGACATTCTGTCTGCTCCTCTAAAACATGTACATCCACCATCTATCACACAGACTATACAGCACTGGCTCAATAAATCTGACCACACCAACTGAAGCAAGCATGAAAGATGAAAATGTTCTATTTGAATATACAGAGCCAGAATCTGAAACCCTGGCTAGCACACGTATACAATACAGATGAAGACAACACAGCTCACGTAGGAAGAAGTGACTTGGTGTTGTTAAAACACACCTCTACATTTCCAAACAAAATCCATCTATCTACACTGTTGAAGGAATGAATGACTGTGAGAACAGGAAAAACCGGTTTATATAGATCTGTCCTTCAGCTGCCAAACTAATAAGAGCATGGACAGCTTTATGAGGTTAAGGTGAAGTTTGGGTATAAAAACAACTTCTTCAGCAGAGAGCTAGCAACACAGGTCACCATTTCTGATGGTCACAGATTTTGGTGTAACACCAGTTAAAACAAGGGAAAATATATTTTTTCAGACAATACTTGCATAAAATATTATTATTTCCTCTATCATTAGCCATTTCAGGTTACAGGTACTCATACTTTCTGATTACCCCAGCTGATTCATCACACAGTAACAACATTAACTATGATAATTTACATACACAATCTTATTCACACATGGCCTAACATGGCCATGGTTATGCGGATCTAATTTCAAACAACAATCTGACTCAACTACACTCATAGATTAGAATGTACTCAACTGCATAAAAAACGCACTTTAATATTTACTTTTCAGCTGAACGACGTGAGAACGATCACCAGTGAAAGAGACAAAAAAGGTCATTGGAGCCACCTCAGGTTACAGGTACTCATACATTCTGCTTTACATACACAATCTTATTCACAAATGGCCTAACATAACCTTGGTTATGTGGATCTAATTTCAAACTACTAACTGACTCAACTACACTCATGGTATATAATTTAGTCAACTGCATAAAGTTAATATTTCAAATGTGGCTCACATTTGAAATATTAACTTTTCAGCTGAGCACTGTGAGGACAGTCAGCAGCAAATGAGACTGAAGAGATCATTGGAGACACCTGCAGCTACAGGTACTCATACTTTCCAATTAACCCTTTCAGACATTTGCCCATAACCAACAAGTGGCCCCTGGTTATGTATATTTAATTTCAGACAACATTCTGACTTTTAAGGTCAATGACGAATGGAAGCTCAGCAGTGGAAAACAAACCAGAAAGAGGAATCAAAACTTCAGAAGAGCATGGACAGGGGTGCCAGGGTGCCAGGGCACAAGTGTGTTTGGGACACATACTTACTGTGACCTTCATATACAAATATACATTCTTCTCACTGCTTTAATCTATGAGTGTGTGTCTTTTGGCAAGTAATGCTGCAGCACTCAACAGGTGCATTGTTCTAGTAATTACAATTCAAGGAGTTACTTTGTCATTTTCACATAATAGTTCATACTTTGCCTTAAAAGTGAGCAGTGGAAGTCAATGTTAATGTATCATAAAGACTCATTACAATAATGTATCAACAATGCAAGAATATGGGCGTGGTCAGGGATGAAGATGTGCACTGGTGATTTCAATAGACCACCGAATCTGATTGAACTGTAAACAGTGCCTCTTTTCAGATTTTCAGCATCTCTAACTGAATATAAGAACATGCTTCTTGTGAAGAAATGTAGTGAAACACAGATTATCTGTGGTTGGCGCTATACACAGAACACAATGGAACTTCTCCTTCCTGCTTCAAAAGAAGACAGCTGAGGTTAGTTAGGCAACTTAGGTAAGGATGTGACCTGGTCCCAGATAAGCTGCATAATAAAAGACACAAAAAAGATTATATCGATTGGCCAGATGGTGGCACTATAACACCAAACTTTACATTTGGCTTATACGTTGCTAATAAAATAAATTTTTCCTGATTCTATGGGTCCAGATCCAAATTTGCACCTAGACAGATTTTGATTTTGTCCAAATCTGTTTTTTCACTCCTCCCCCTACAGATTTTAAGAAATCAAATTTACCACATAACATATCGAGACCAAGCTGGAAAAAGTTTTTTTTTAAATTCCATACTGTTTTGAATACATTTTTAAACATGTGTCTCTGGCCAATGTTCTCATCCTCTCTCTGGCCAGTTTGAGCTTTTGAGCTCTGAGAGGTGTTACAGAGTTCCTTTGGCAAGTCTTTTATCCCAAATGCAATGAACATTTTAAACACTTACAAATGATCAATATGCACACAGGAACTGTTATGCACTTGTATTTTTATACTTTGCATGTTTTATGTATTTCATATTTTTTAAGAATGGTTTCATGTCATTTATGGATTCTATGGTGTTTATGTAATTTCTGTTACTGTATGGGCCCTATTTTAACGATCTATAGCGCATGGCGTGGAGCGGGTGGCGCAAGTGCCTTTGGGGCGTGTCCAAATCCACTTTTGCTTTATCCAGCAATGCGTTTCAATAATATAACATGAGTTACTTTTGCTGAAAGGAAAGTTGGCTGATGAGCTGCTAACCTCACATTTAATTCATATAAAGGAAGAATATGGAGATATAACTGACCAGTCTGATGAGTGTAGAGGTGTGTGTAGTTATACTGCAGCAGCCTGGTGTCATCAGCTGATTTAATAAACAGTGAGTGGCTGTGTGTAATGGCACTGCACTCTGTGCAGCATCAGAGGCTACAGACTTTCATAGGTTATAGTTAGGGCTCTTTGAGCTCTTAATTTATGCTGCCATAGGCTTAGATTGCCGGGGGACCCCCATGATGCACTGAGCTCCTCTCTCCTTCTCCCTCTCTCTATCCATCCATCTATATCCATTAACATTCATGTTCTATTAATTGCATTCAATAACATAAACTTCTTCCCCGGAGTTGTCTGTGCTTTCTCGTCTCACAGGTAATCTGGGCCTGTTAACGTCCGGATGACAGATTCCAGTCCTGGATCTTCTAGCTTCATTGTTGATTTTCATTGTGCTTCTCTCCTCTATCCTTCCTTTCTCTCCTCTCAACCCCAACCGGCCGAGGCAGATGGCCGCCCACTCTGAGTCTGGTTCTGCCTGAGGTTTCTTCCTGTTAAAAGGGAGTTTTTTCTTGCCACTGTTGCTCATGTGGGAATGTTGGGTCTCTTTAAAGTTAAAACCTGAAGAGTTGGGTTTAGAACCTGCTCTATGTGTAAAGTGCCTTGAGATAACTTTGTTGTGATTTGGCGCTATACAAATAAAGATTGACTGATTGATTGATTCATAGGTTGTTAGGACTGTCCACAGCGGCGCTCTCCATTTTTAAAAATTAATTAAATCTGATAAATATTGTGACTAACTAATATGACATGCATTTTTAATATGTTGATGTACATCATAATACAAATTCACATTGTGGTCCTTTTATTTGTAATGTTTTGCATGTTTGTGTGCTGCTGCGCATCCGTGTGGTAACAAGCACAGTGTCTGCGCCTATATACCCCCCTATATACCTGCCTATATACCCCCTATAAACCCCCTATATAACCCCCTATATACCTGCCTATACAGGAGCATATTGGACTCTTGATAATGCGGCCCTTAAATAACCAGTGACTTTAGACATGTTTTTTTTTCTGTCAGTAGCGCAATCGCTTTCCTCTGCCTCAAAATAGCAACATGCCACCAATGTGCCTGACCATATCTCATTTTGAGACCAACACGCCCATAGGCGCACAGACTGGTGCAAGTGCATTTGTTATTTACACAACGTGGGTGCAGGGCGAGAAAATGACAACTGCGCCGGGGAAACTAACAAAGACACATGCGCCACACGCGCCATCCGATTTGCGCCGACGGCAAGATAGGGCCTTATGTCTGTTAATGGTGAGCCAAAGACAATTTTCCACCATCTTGGACAATAAAGTTTTATTCTATTCTATTCTGTTCTATGCTATTCTAATAGCTTGAAATCAAAAGCTAGCTGGCTTCAGCAGCGGTGCAGTCCTGGAATATTCTGCCACTGGGGGCACTATAACTGTGAAAAGTTTATATTCTGTAATTGGCTGCATGGCATGGTACAAATGTTGTTGCATAATTTAGGGTGATAACTTAGTCAATGCAAAAAATGTGGTTAATGACTGATTAAAGAGGGCATGGCTTATTACATCAAATCTAAATACTAGTGTTTTGATATCAAATCGAAGCCTTGATTCTTATCAAACATGAAAAATCTGGTCAGATTGGACAATGTAAAGCGGAGTTACAACAACTTTGTGTTTCATGTTTTGGGCAGAAGTGACCGACACCCTGCCAAGGGCATTCATTGACAACTCAAAAACCTTGCATTGCACAGGTCCTTAGACCAATGAAATTTGATGTTGCGATGGTCAGCTCTGTAGGTGAGTTCCTTAAAGTACAAAAACTGCATAATGAATTGAAAACATCAGCCTTCCAAAGTTTGTATGTCTAGGTGAAACATACCTCAAGGGGTTCCTGTGAAAATGTTTAAGGGGCACTATCGAGCAACCTTGCCATACCCTTAGCCAAGACCCTGACAACAAAATACTGATATTTGTGTTTCTTGAGGATGAGAATTCCTAAATATGTATTGCCATGGCAACAACTGTTAATGAAAACTCAAGCTCCACTATTTCGCCTAATCAAGGTCTTAAAATTAAATTGACGAAATTTTAGATCTAGTTCACCTGCTAGGAGTAGTTAGTAAAAGTAGGGGACCTGTAACTTCCTGTTGCCAGTAGGTGCCAGACTATGATTCAATATTTAGGGATTGAGCGCTGACTAGCGCAAAGCCCTATTGGATCTGTAGGGATTATTATTGTTCTCCTTTTTCTTCTTCCAACTGAACATACCCCAAAAGTCATGAAAACTGCCGAAAAATTTGATATTTTCTGGTTCATGAAAATGGGCGTGACTGACAAAGACAAACGACATTTGGTACACATATATATCATATCAAGACGCACAGAAAAGTTTCTTGGACCCATACCCTAAGTCAAACAGGAAGCCGGCCATTTTGATTGACAGGTGCCTTGTACTTCAAAGAACTCCTCCTAGAGATTTCATCCGACCGACTTCAAATTCACATTGGAGATACTAATAACTACCTGTTGGGTGTGGCAGCACAGACAATTTCGATGCTTCGCCATAAGGCAGGAAGTCCTTATAATTCCTATAGACATTGTCCCATCTACACCAAATTGGTCACGCATGTAGAGAGTCCTGCCCTGAACACATCTATGCATCAATACTGTATCATATAAATAGTGCCACCTACTGGACACAGGAAGTCAGCCTCATATGACAAACATTATCCGATTTACATGAAATTTACAGGATGTGTTCTACTACAAAATGACATATAATTGGCATATAATTGGTGGGTGAGGCAGTGTTAGTTAGCCCCATCACACAATGTTAAATAAAAGCCCAGGTGCAAAGACGTCTACGTGCCTGCTGTGTCTACCCTGTGACTGCCCGTATGGCACATTTTGCTGTTTATGTCTGTATATATGTTTTGTTGTGATGTCTCTGCTGTTGAAAGATGCTACACAAATAAATAGAAGTGTTGAATAAAATACATTCTCTTCTTCAGACAGTAGGAGCCTTGACTTTGACATTTTGTAGACGGTGCTATCAAGCCATTTTGCTACACCCATGCCCAAGACCCATAAAACCACTTCTGACATATGTGCAAAGTTTTGTGATTTTTGAGCACCTTTAGTCCCTCAAAAATGCAATTCTTTTGGAATAATAATAATAATAATACTAATGATAGTATCATAAAAAAACAAGCCTTTTGTTGATTTGTCTTCTAGCATTAAGCATCACACAAACTCAGATTCAGATGGTATCTTTTGTGAGAATCCTTCATATCACAGAGTTAGAACTGATATTACTGTAATTATAATTAATATTAAGTTAATTTAAATTAGTATTTGAAAAGATAACATACCTTCATTTTTTTGGCTTCAGCATGGCTCTTGTAGCAAAATTCTACCAGTGCTACCATCATGGCCAGACCCAGACCTCCAACCAGGATGTAAAAGACTCCTGCTACGTTACTGAGAGACAGAGCACTGGTCTTCTCCTAGTACACACACACACACACAAAAGAAGGCAGCCATCCAGAGACAAGGGTTAGTGGGATGTTTATGTTAACACTGAATTTTAATAACTGACACACAAACTGTGAACTGTTTCATTTTTCCTTAACCCAATATGAAAAAACTAAAAGACCTCATTAGTCCCCCTCTAAAAAACATTCTAAAACCCAAAATATTGTTTGAAAGCAATCTCCTGAAACCTTGTTTGTAAAAAACATGACTTTCACCATGGAACTGTCAGCTTCTCCATTTGTATTTCAGCTAAGCACAATGCATTTTATCGGTCTTGTGTCTTGAAAATGATTACATCACCTGAAACACACTCACATTGCATCTAGCTCTGATAGAAAAGCATGCTAATGTCGCATCTGATCTTACAGTAATATTTACATGCAAATGTTGCGTCTAGTCTTAATGCAACAAAAACTGAACTAACCTGTCAGCACAGTTAACTCCCCATAAATACGTGAGTGCTTTACATTAGGACAACACAGAGTGAAAGACAACTGGACTGAACCTGACCTGCACACATTTAAACCCATTCTAAACATTCTTGCCCTATCAGTTTTCCTGTGTGTAAGTCAATGTTGGAATGCAAAATTCCGACCTTCCAACCTTCCATTTCTTTGTTTATATGTATTGTACGTATGATTCATTACAGTTAGTGATCACTGTGGAAAAAATAGTAAATTCTTCAATACCATCTTATAAGATAATTATAAGTTTCCTCTACAAGCAGCTTCCACCTTGGTTTTATTTCCATATATCTGGCCATCATTTCTATCATGTATTACCTTTACTCAACAAATTAAATTAAAGACCTTGAAATGAGTTACATTACTAAACATAGGTACAAGATTAACACTGGTGACTAATAGTAGTCATACAATTACAGAGTTTGCAGACAAGCCAACAGCATATCTGGATTATTTTAAGCACTTTATTTGGAAGCAAAACTGAAAGTGAGTGCGCCTGAAATATCAGTGATAATCCCTCATTATGCAAGAGCACAATTCTACTGGTGCAGAAAGTCAGTCGACATTTTCACCTGGAATTCTAAAGGTGTATGGCAAAGACATTAAATGAGACATACTCTGCTATATTTTTAATACTCTACTAGAATATCTTGCATGATGTAGTAAAAAACGAATTATTTATCACATACTGGCCCTTTATGCAGCCCCTCAGTTCAGCCTCTGTCTGAAACAGGCTGTTTAAGTTTAAATTTAAAAAAAAAACATGCAACAAACTATAGTAGTGGGATTTAACTACTTAATCTTGTTCTTTATTCAAAATGTCAACTTCTTAGATACATCTGTATATGTTCTACATGAAACCCAGTATCAAATGTACGACCCTTCATGGACATGTGCAGATCATCAGCAAGGTAGATCAAAATGTTGCAAACGTAATGTGTTTAATGAGGGTTGAAGCACTGGATACTGACTTACAGGAAGGATTTTTGATTTTTTCCCCCAAAATAATCGTTTAAAAATAAATAATTATTGTTTATTCTACAAATTAATGTGTTTGGAATGATCAAGAAGGAGCCATATATTAAATATAAACCATTATTTAGAGGGTAATTTGCATGCACATAATTTCCCCTCTCTCCTGGGACTCTAGAAAAGTGCACAGTGCAGCAGCTCAGCCAATTGTTGACCTTTGCTGGATATAACAGTGTATAAATAACAGAAAATCACAAAAAAGCATGATATATCTTCTTTAAGGTTGAACTTGCAATTTCCCTCAGCTCTGAATCTACGTTGTAGCCATACAACAATCTTTAAAGCTCAGGTTGATCACAACCAAGAGACACATTTTAATACACTGGAAATCTTCCTCACCCCCATGTTTTCAAAGGTGGATAGTTTCAATTCTACATTTGAGGTTGAAGTTCATGAGACAATCTATTTCTTGAAAGACTTTGAGCAATTGTGGCCCATTCAACATTGGATAGCCCCAAATATATGTCACAGCAGTTACCTCAGCAATTACAATGTTATCATAAACTGTAGACATGACAGCCAGATTTACAAAAATAAAACCCAGGTTTTAATTAAGTGCCGTTTTCCTTTCATATCCATATCATGGTGGAATGAACCCAATGTCACATATAATGTATAACTAATAGTTACGTTAACTGTTTAACATTTAACTTTAAAACACCTCTGACCAAAGCCAGCATCACTGATGGGTGTGGTTATGCGTTATAAGAAGTGTGCATTGTTGCACTTATAACCATATCCAGCAGTGATGTCATGGGGTCCCAGAGAACACCTGTATCCTTACAGCTGGGATCACTGTGATCAGGAGCCAATCACATGGCCTGCAACCTAGGTAAACATAAACTTATGGCCAATAGTAACAGTATAGCCAGTATACCTTCACTGGTGCTGAGTTAGCCTCCAGCCCGCACTTGACACAATGAATGTATTTATCATCAAAAAAAGGATCCAAACATGGCAGTCTATTAATTACAGTGAAGCTGCTCATATAGTACACCAGTACAGTGTTTATGTGTTTTTACTTCTGTGCTCACAACACTTGCTTTCCCTGACTCCATCTGGACAATTGCTGATGCACATGAATGACCGAGGCTCAGTATCCAAAAAGCTACTCAGAAGAAAACAGAAGAACTGTGTTCTTAAGTGTGTCAATATAGGCTATAATTTGGCTTTAATCTTAAAGTCTAAGATGTCCATTTACAAGCTTTTAGGCCCTTTGACTGCATCTTCATTCGACTTCATCACTGAATGGGCTTTGTTGTTATCACATGATCTGACAGTGGAAATGACATTGTTATTAGACACTTAGGTTATGTGATAACATAAACTACTTTCATATGCAGAAGAAGAATATGAGATGCACCTGACTAACTTGAAAGTAGATAGGTGAACCTTTAATCTTATATTAGTATGATTACTTGCATTTTAAAGAAACGTTTTTAACATCCTAATCCGGGTTCTATTTCATATCTGGTCAACACACCACCATATGGGTCACTCTCGCCGAGGGTGAGCTGTTTCAGGAGACAATGTAGCCAATTAACACCTCCGCCCCGTGGGTGCAGCGGGCAGAGAGTGAGCTAGACAGAGAGGCGGTGTGTGATCGCCCGCTCATGGGTAAGCGGTGCGTGCGGAAGAGCAAGCGTTCGGAGGCGGAGCTTGGACAACTACAGCTGCAGGCAGAGGCTATACATAATACCCCTCAAGAGCTCGTTCATGCTCGGCGTCCTTTAGGGCTGCATGACATGAGCAGGCCAGCTCCTGAAGTCTCAGCCAATTGTTCAATGGCCTCCATGGACGCTGGTCCACAAGACGCTCTTGTGGGCCAGTGTACCCAGGGCCTGTTGTATGCGTTTCCTCCCTTTCCCCTCATACCAGTCGTTCTGACCAGGGTGGGGATGATGTAGGCCAGGGTTCTGCTGGTAGCCCCAGATTGGCTCAACCACGGATGGCGACGTTGTAGTGGCTGCTGGCAGGAACCACATGGTGCCTTCCAGTCAGGCCGGACATGCTGTCACAGACTCGGGGACATCTCTTGAACCAGAATCCAGGGATTTACAGGCTGCATGTCTGGCCTCTAGATGGGAGCTGCCCAGCAGCTTGAGTCCTGCTGTTATGGCTACCCTGCAGGCAGCCAGAGCTCCCTCTACCAGGGTGCTTTATGCTGGTAGATGGAAACAGTTTTGCCAGTGGTGTACAGAGAAGGGCTGGGACCCAGTCTCTTGTGGGACACAGGTGGTCCTCTTGTTTTTGCAGTCACTGTTGGAGAGAGGACTGATATAGTACGCCTTAAGGGGCTATGTAGCGGCATATCTGACCGTCACATCCCTATTGAGGGTAGGACAATGGGCTCGCGGCCCCTTATTAGCCAGTTTTTGAAGGGGGCTAGGCGTATCCGGCCACCACGGTCCCACATGGTCCCATCATGGGATTTGCATGTGGTGTTGCAGGCTCTGTCGGAACCTCCTTTTGACCCTTTGACCAGTTTGGGGCTGGATCTTCTTTCCCTCAAGAAGCTTTTTCTTCTTGCGCTGGCCTCAGCAAAGCGGGTCTTTGAACTGCATGCCCTGTATGGGCATCCGTCTTGTTTGAGGTTGGGAGAAGAGGGCTCTGCCGTCTCTCTCCAGCCAAATCCAGCCTTCTTACCTAAGGTGGTCCCTCTGTCTTTTGTTTTAAGGCCCTTGGTTCTGGAGCCCTTCCATCCTCCACCCCAGGCATCTGTGGAGGCAGCCCAATTACACTTGGTCTGTCCAGTCTGGTCCCTGAGGGTGTACATCGCCCGTACAAACCCTGTTAGACAGACTGATCAGCTCTTTGTCTGTTATGGAGGTGCTAAGGTGGGCCAAGCTCTATCCAAACTGCGTTTGACCCACTGGGTTGTCCAGGTCATAGCTCTGGCCTATGATCGTGCTGGGGTCCCTCCACCTAGGGAGCTGGTGGCCCACTCCACCAGAGGGATAGCTACCTCTTTGGTGCTCTTCAGGGGGGCTCCCTTGGAGGACATTTGTGCAGCGGCTAGTTGGGTCTCTTGTGGGACCTTTGCAAGGTTCTACAGACTAAAAGTTGCTTCATCCATAGCCTCTGCTGTTTTACAAGCAGGCCGGTGAGATGTGTGGTCCCTGCCATGCTGGACCATGGCTTCAGGGTTGGTGTTCACCCGATGGTTGTGTTTGTTTATTGAGGATGTTCTGTTATGGGGACGTTTTTCCTTTTCAGTGGAAAGTGTTTTCTTTGACTATTGTGCCACAAACCTGAAGATTAATTTTCTTCATTAAAATGTGTTCTGATCTCTGAACTGGTTGTCCTGAGTGTTTTTTGCCTCACTACACCACCTGCCTGACCTTATTTGCTATACTGTTGACCCATACAGTGGCGTGTTGACCAGATATGAAATAGAACAGGTGGTTACAAAGATAACTGTGGTTCTATGATGGTTCTAATGAAGGTCAACACACCAGCTTGCATTGTCATTCAGAAGGCTAGTTCGGCCTCAGTCGGGAAAAAGAGAGTAAGCAGGTGATTGCGCAGCTGTATTAATAGGCTCTGATTGCATCCATGGGGCGGAGGTGTTAATTTGCTACATTGTCTCCTGGAACAGCTCACCCTTGGAGAGAGTGAACCATACAGTGGCGTGTTGACCTTCACTCATAGAACCACAGTTACTTCTGTAATCATATGTTTGTCTGAGTGAGAACCTTACTTAACATAACACCTGCCAAAAAAATTGTGGGTCTTTGTTGCTGCCTAATGGGGTCCTGAGCCAAGTGGACTGCATACAGGCCATGCAGCTGTCACCTTCCTGCTATCACCCTTCACCATCATGACAACATCATATTATACTAACAGGTTCCACTGTTTTATAGTAATCAGAAAAATATATTTCTCACATATTTACATAGCAAGATTCTAAAATCAGTTATATTTAATCAATCTATTCAAATTTTCCTTCACATGCTGTTCAGCGATTGCTTTTCTGTTGCTGATTATTAACAGTGTCAGCCTTAATGCCTTGTCTGATCAGATGAGTGGAACATTAAAATTGATTTGCTAATTTTTGCTAAAGGTTGTGCTTGATGCTTGGTGACATAACATTCATATACTTGTGAGGCTATTTGGCAAGCTACTCATGCTGGTGAGCTACCCAGCACTGTCAAACCATTTGGTCATCTGCACATTCTATTGAGTTAGAGTTCCCCAAAGTTGAAGTGCACGAGAAAGCTCTACAGTTACTTTGCTATCAGGAGTGAATCCTCTGATGATGTTCATTCCATTCAAATGGACACATTTTTTCACAGACATTACCCTGAAAACTCATCCTGTCTCAACAGTGTTTCAGACAGACAAAATCTTACTTAAAAGTTAAAACAGACAGAATAACCTACTACATATTCAACAGGCAGTAACACACGTTTCATTGAGTCTAGCTGCTAAAACAGGATTATGACTTTTTATCTAAAGACGTTCCGCTTTTTGTTTTCAGGACACCACTTGTTTTTGTTATCAGCATTTTAATTACTAACAGTTGAACTTCTTAGGTTTTATGTTACTGGGATTTTCCTTAACATTACAAACACCTGTATGAACCATTCTGTGGAAGTGTTTGTTTTTTCAGATTTACACATATATTTCACCTATTTCTATTCCTGATACATATAGAACCATGCTTACTGTGCATGTTAATTGTGTGAAGAGACAGTGTTTGATCCACAGACAAGTACAACTAACCTTATTGGTGGAGTCCTTGAAGCCACACTCTCCTTTATCGTACCACCACTTGTTTTTCAGCTTGTCTAGGGTCCCTTGCTCATTCAGTTTCAATACGGCAAGGTTTACTGGCACTCTTCAATGGGAATAACATAAATAACATCATTATCAATGTTATCTTATGTTATTAGTGGGGCAGCAGTTCTCATACTCTGGTCTAGCAACCAAGAAAGGGCCCACTGTTTGTTATTTAAAGGAACATAATTGATGATGAATCATACAATGCTACAAACTTGGCATTCCAATATTTTGTATCATTTAACTAAAGGACCATAACAAAATATTTAATGCAAACATTTAATTTTGCCAATTACCCTATTATCACAGTGATTAACTAGACAGGTTGTTTAAAATGTTCCATGTTGTCAGGGCCCCTCTATTTGGTCCCTGAGACAGAGAATGAGAGGTGCTGCAGTGAAAAGCCTTTATGCTTTGTGAAAGGCAGTATTCATCCAGGTCAGAGCTATAGACAAACGGAGTTTGGCCAGGTTGCACAAACTCTTTATCATCAGCCCTTTTCCTGCATTGTTGCTTCTATCTGGTGTGAGGTCACCTGACCCTATCCTTGCCCCAGAAACCTGCCCTAACCCTGACCTCAACCAAACAGGGTACAACACAGTGCAGGAAGAAACAGCACAGACTACAGCGCCACCTGTGCTTAAGTGCTAATGAGCAACTGTTAAATCTGGTAGCTATATGTAACATGTTGGAGTATTCATTTGAAAGGCTACAACTTGACAATAATAATGTTGCTTATTTTTATGCTCATGTGGCGTTTTACCTGTGCTGCTTCTTTCTTTTTTCTTTTACACCTGATAACCCAATGTTACCTTCATCCATTAGTGTTTTGTGTGCATGTGTGTGTATGTGTGTGTGTTTGTGTGAGTGTATTAACCTTGCTCTCCCCTCCTCCGCTGCCGCATTCTCCCTTGTCATACCACCACTTGTTTTTCAGTTTGTCCAGCAGCCCCTGCTCGTTCAACTTTAACACCGCCAGGTTCACCGCATTTCTATATGAACACAGTGGCTGTTAGCAGTTTAGTTGTTGCCAAAGTCAGTCCTCCTGCTGGTATTCATGTTAGCAGTATGAACTCTTAATCAATAGCATAAACAGTATACACACAGCTGGAATGATTCTCTATTCTTAGCAGCAAATTTGTCAGTATTAGATTAGAGAATTATATTGCGGCTAAGCTCAACCTGCTGAGTAATCATGGAAATAACAATGTTGTTGGATAATATGTCTAAGCCAGAATCATCTGATATGTTTTTATGGAACCAAAGAGGTAGGATTGGATTCTGATTGCAGGTTCTTCTAATCTATCTTCTCTTATTATACAGTATTTTCTAAGAACATGTTATAAACCATCCAGGTAGCAGCTTCACTTTATTAACTGCCACTGATGCTGTTTTTCATTCATAGATTCTGGCTACTGATGCTGTTTTTCTCCAAAATGCCTAAATAAAGCATTTGGCTGATGTGCTTTCTGCCAGCTACTTTATGTATCAGTCTGTTTTCCCATCAAATTGTATTTTCAAAGACACTGGCCATCGGCTCTATCAGCTACAGTAACATTGGATTCAACAGAGGGAGGTCTCAGAAGACAGAGACATTGCTAAATAAAGCAACAAACACAAGTGGCAAGATGACCATGGGTTAAACAAGTTGACTCAGATTACCTGGAGTGGTTCTGTAAACTGTAATGGATGTTAACTTATAGTTTTTTGGTAATAAGTTTACCACATAGCTTTGTTTTTGACTAACTTTGTTTACAGCCAGTCTGATCATCTGACCATTGTTGTGGACTTTTCTTTTTGGTGATGTCACCAACGTCCAATGTGAATGTTACTGTTAGAACTGAGGACCAATGCTACAAAATAACAACAACAACAACAACAACAATAATAATAATAATAATAATAATAATAATAATAATGATGATGATGATAATAATAATAATAATAATAACAATAATAATAATAACAATAATAATACATTGTAATAAACCTAGTTTTCCCATAAGCTAATATTAAGTAAGGGTTAATGTTGAGTTGAGGTCAAGTATCACAGACAAGGACAGATTGGATTTAGTTTTAACACTGTGTTGGGTAAGAAACAAACAAATTGATGGTGAAACGGACTTTGACACAGCACTGATGTCTCTACTTGGCTAACGGCTACTTGTAAGGTAAAACAAGCACTACTCTGTAACATCTCTCATTTACATTTCAAATTAAATAGTAATAGCAATTTACACTGATTACATTTATATTTCTGAATCAGGATTTTTGATATTTTATTTGTAAATAAAACGATGTGGAGATGTCAGTAGGCTACACTTGGTATTTCAATGTTTCAGTTGTAGCTCCAGATTTTGATCATTAATGAGGTCTCACTCAAAATTCTGAAAATGTTGGTTAATTTTAACTTCATTTACAAATGTTGAATGTAATGTACAATGCTGACTGTAATTAGATTCAATACAGGCTTTGAAAGGATTTAGATTCCATGAGATGCTATCAAAGCCCAACATAGATGTATAAATAATTCACCAGTACCTGTAACAGACAAACTATTTGCCTACAGTTATTCATGGACCATGATCCATGACTTTGAGCTCAGTAAATCCCTTGGGAGTGATTCTGGCTACTGGATGGCATTATACCATTCATTTTTATGAGAATATCCATTTGTGTAACAGTTCCTTCTAATAATGGTAAATGATTGGATGACTGGATCAAGAGTAACTCAAGTTGTTCTATTCAAAGTGACAGGTTCATGTACACTTTGGTAAGGCAGATGGATTGAAAGCAATTCAATGTTGGTGTAAGCTCCAAGTTTCTCTGACAACTCAAAACTAACTAAGGAATGGCTCTTCTTGGTTATCATTTACACACAACTTCTAAAATGATTGTGGGGAACTCTAAGCTGTTAGATGCCTGACATAGATTATTTTGAGTAGTAGTTCACTGGACTGCATCTATTTCTTAATTAACTATTTTACTGTGCATATTATTCATACCTGATGATTATGGATGTTATGATCAATTTCAGTGGCTCACTTTGCCATGGAGTTTGTTTTGTATTCAGTTATGCAAAGAGTTATTTCTGCTGCTGTCTCACTACATTTGAGGTGAATCACTACCAGCATATGTTTCCAGAAACAGTGCAACTGTTATTTTGGATAATCCACAGAAAACAGACATACAGAAGTATCAATTAAAAGTATCACTGTGTCTTCAAGAGTAACAGTGACACTGTGGAAATTTGTTATATTTTTTATATATTCGATGAGCAGCACTAAAAAAAATGTATTTCCTTAAGGAACTGAACTGAGCCAAACATCCCAGAGAAAGATATCTCAAAATCAGGAAGAGTAGAGTAAATGCTAAAGCACCTGCATGGCTAAATATCATTCAGGGAGACTGGTTGAACAGACCTACAATGACAATTAGCTAAAGCTAATTTTATGTATCATTTGGAAATATTTTAGTTATTGCCTTCGCAGGGACTACAAGTGAGTACAGTAGTAATACTGTATATGTTTTTGGAATGAATAATTGAATTAATTTGAGCATTTTGTGGTTAATAAAACCATAATTATTTTTAAAAATGGGATGAAAGAGTTGCCACATGCTTATGACATAATGGCCCCCTGCCTAAACATTTATCACCAATTCTGACTGAATTTGCTTGTACAGAGCCATTTTAAATGTATTTAGTATTGTTTGTAAAGCTGACAAAATTACTATTAGATTTCACCTTCAGATTTCTGATGTGTGACATCAGAAATCCATTATTCAAAGAATTATTTGGCTGGTGATTTTTCCATCACTTCTACTGATTTTCAATATTTTTCATCTCACATACAAAGCCAAATCAACAATGAACTTAACAGCACTGAAATACAGAAAATCATCAGCCAAATCCTTTGACACAACTAAACCATGTTAATGCTGTACAATATTTTGATCTAACACCAACACATGTGTTAATGCTATACATTTAGTCTAATTAGATTTCTTTTTAGTAACCTAATGCTAATGTCATCTTTATTTTCTTAATGATGCAAACGCTTGTAAACTGCATCTTTTCATTCCATGATGTGAAAGTTTGGAGAGAACCAGAGTCATTTTAGACTTAAAATAAATATTTGTATATTAATTTTGTGAAACTTTCATTAGATTGGCCTAAATATGTAGACAAGTCTGATAAATCGGTGCAAGTGGTATGTTTTAGTGAGCCTATTATCTGTTTCTTCTATGACGTGTGTTTTGTATCTTTTAACAAACCTACATTAATTAGTAACTCTTGAAAAGGAGAGCAGACAATCCAACAGGAAGAGCTTTTAAAATAATAATTATGTCAAAATAGAAATGATATAATGGGTGGTGAAATTGTTTCTAATCATGTTTAGTACTTTGTTCCAAACAACAAGCCCAATGTGTTAGGCCTCATGTTTTATGTAGTGATTAATGGAGGCTAATGTTTTTAAGACATCTAAAGCATGTGACCATTAACCAGGCCTGGGCTCAGGTCACCTCAGATATGATTGGATGAATATACTGTATGTACACATACATGTCTTTGATGTCTTTGGCTATATTTTTGTTTCACAATTTGAATATAAAGATTTTCACATGCCAAATAATTTTGAAAACTGATTGAATTGATTGATTGAATTTTCTGAGTGTTCTGAACTGAACCCTGCCATGGACATTCATTTATCATCCACTTTCACTTCAACAGTGACAACAAGGAAAACACATTCAATGACAACAGTAAGATCATGCTAGGACCAGAGACATGGTTAAAGTGTAAAATGTTCTCTGAATAATTCAACTGGTATTCACCTCCAAATCAAGAGATTTCCTGACTGTAAGATGAAACTAAAAATTGTATCTCTGGTTCTACCATGTTATAGTATAGCTGTAGTCATACAATAGACCTATCAAAAGGTTAAAGTTCCATTAAGCGATATTTGTGGTATTAAAATTGAGATGAGTCATGTGACAGAGTTACTAATGCTACTAATCTCACTGAGAGTCAACACCGTCACTGTCAACACTGTCACTCTAGAGAAACTAAAGTTTAACAAGTACATCCCAATAGTTCTCACTGATCCACAACAGCCAGACCTAGTAAAAAACGTGGACATCTACTCTTCACTCACAAGTTCAAATGAGTTGATTGGAAGTTGCATGTCTTGAAAAAAACCTCTGGCAAAGCCAAAGTCAACCAGTGGCTTTTGTAAACAAAGGAGATCTCAATATATTTCCTATGAATTGATGTGTCTTGGGCCC
Organism: Scomber japonicus; assembly: GCF_027409825.1. Classification (NCBI taxonomy): domain Eukaryota; kingdom Metazoa; phylum Chordata; class Actinopteri; order Scombriformes; family Scombridae; genus Scomber; species Scomber japonicus. The sequence continues at coordinate 39,339,038 of NC_070579.1, read as the reverse complement.
TGTTGTTCTAATATGGTTCAACTAATCCAGTATAGCACAATGTTAACTTGACTTCTCTCATGTATTTAATTATGCGATGCACAAGGTTACATTGAAGAACTAATATTTTGCAATATAGGGTGTTGTGATGTAAATCCAGTGGTGCATTGCAGCCTTGGTGCTAAGGATGAGTGTGCCATGCACCACCTGCTCAGAGCAGGTCAAAGACTTACATCTTCTGTGTTATTTTGTCCCTTTATTCTATCTATCTTTCCACACTCTGGTTAGGGCATTAATCCCTGTGAGGCTGAATAAAGATTAATGAGTGCAGCATCTGTATTTCAAAACAACTGGCATCATCCATCTGAAGGCTTCAGGTATTTGTCTGGCTACAGTCTCTACTGGAATAATGTTGTGCATTGTCAAGTCACAATTATCCACAACATATCCACTGGTTAAATATTGTGCTACCGGCAACAGACTGTATCAAAATAACTCCAGAAACCTCTGTGCACATCAAACATGTCAGTTATGATGATTATTTTGTACAGCTCCTGGAGCTATGCATACAGTCAATACAGATAGATGTGTGGCTGTAGAGGAAGACACAGAAATCTGTGGAAATGATCATTGACTTCAGACAAAAACACAACCCCACCCCTCCACCTCTTCTGGAGATACATGGAGATGAAACAGATCTAACACATTTCTAAGAACCACCATATAACAGGATGATAAAGAGTAAATTAACATTCAATCAACTTTTTTGAGTTAATAAATGAGATCCAATCTGTCTTTCACGTTTCTAATCTTCCTTGCATGTATTTAGTAAATAAAATCAGATTCTGAAAACTGCCATGTGTTAACATACTTCTTTAGCTCATAGCATCCTAATCCTACATTCATAGATATTTTACTCTTTACCATGAAAATTAAATTGTGACACCAACAAATGTGGATGACTTGAAAAGATTCTACATACTGTATTTAGATCTCCATTTGAATTTGAACAAGAAGATGTTTGGCATCAATTAGAAGATAATATAATCAACAGGGTAAAACAGGCAACTTCCATAGGATTCCAAAACATCCAGTTCACTATGTGGCAATGTGAAATGTTGAATATGAGCTGACATGATTATTATCTGATTAGTCTGGTATAAAACTCTTGATTTTAGCCGATATTGCACTTATATGGTGCATGTTCCAAAAAGGGTTTTGATGTAATCAAATGCCACACAGTTAATCTGGAAGCATGTCATATTCTAGCAGAGGAATACTGTACACAGTGCAGGGGGAGGAACTGGGGTCAATAGGGATGTAGCAGCTATGTATTGTCCCAGGTCCTCATGGTTAGTCCAGCCATGGGAAAACACAGTTTGAGCTAGGAGATCAGCTATAAAAACCTGATTAGTCAATATATTAATACTTTCCCATGACTTAATACTGCCCTCTGGTGTTCAAAGATCGCTTAATGCAGCTTTAACTGTGAATTTGACAAATATAGGTAAATGCAACCAGCATTAAAAACATTCAGCAGAAGAGAGTTGACTTTTAGGAGCAAAACGATAACACTGTGACATTAGAAAGCGTGAGAGAGGGAAGGCAGCACAGACAGAACCAGACAGCCATCTGTAGTGCACTGCAAAGACACAACAGTGAGAAACAAACTCAGTGACTAGCATGTAGACACACACACACACACACACACACACACACACACACACACACACACACACACACACACACACACACACACACACACACACACACACACACACGCACACACACAGTATCTGGATCATTATTCACAATAAGATAAAAAAATGAAGTATTGTCTCTGCATTCCAGCATATTGGATTCAACTACGGTATGTGAGTTCACTTTAAGTCTCGATACAATACTTGAGTGTATTCACCTCCATATTGGGCTACAGAATGGGTATATGCTATTTAAGTAAACAGCCCTCAAATTTTAGGATAATGCAGCAGGACAAACTGTACATGTGTACAGCCAAATCAAAGAGGGAGTCTTTCCATTTTTACTGAATGATTTTGACCACATATCTTTATATTGCATGATCTGTCTCTGCTGATCTTTATACAGTATGTCTTGGAGCTCTGCTACTATTGACTGTAATGTAAAGATAAACATTAATGTAAATAGGTTAACTTCATAGTCAAATGTTTAAAATTTTTAATGCAATTTTACGAAGTACTGAAAGTACTGGCAATGGTGCTTTCCAGTGGAGACTGAAAAATACCTTTCTTTTTTTAAACCTAGTAAAGTCATCTTCATCTTTTTACTCATCATGAATTTATTTCATCTGTGGCAACATGCACTTGAATCCTGTCAAGGCACCTTCACAGAAATTATAGAGAAGATTTTACATAAACCCTCCAGACCTCTTAATAACTTGTTACTTTGAATGCTGAGAGACAGCAGCAACCAAAGATAGCAGTTTGGGTTATCAAGAAAGGATTTCAATCAATTTCCAAAATCTTATACTGTATCAAACATGTTACTTCAATGCAGAAATAAAACTAGTTCTTTTGAGTAGATGCAGTATATTTCTAATGCCAAACAAATACTCTCTCTCTCTCACACACACACACACACACACACACAAACACACACACAAACACACACACACAAGAAAATGTTCAGGTCATAAACTCATAGACAACAACTCCTGAATCCAGGTCTTAAAGAGCCCCATTAAGATTTGGGGTTTTTCTTGAATCACTAAATGACGTAGACAGCATATTTCATAATGGTTGAAAAAAGCTGCAATCAAATTCTTCTCACACAAAAGAATATGAAATCAGATCTGATTCAAATAGATAAAGCAATGAATGGCTGGGATTATTTCACATTCATTGTTGTATCATGATATCTCTTTTTATAGAAATGACACAAAAAGAGATTACATAATACTAACTCTACACCCAATACACATCCTTAAACATTTTTTTGTAATAAATTATTTCTTTAAGACCTGAAATCTCAAACAGCCCTCCCCAGTTGTCACGGCAACCACCACTAGCCATTGGCCAGAGGTGGTAACCATGGTAAAAATACAAACCACTGAGATGATGTCATCAGGGTAGGTGGATTATTATAACAACGAATAAGCCGCCATGCCCCATTCATCACACTCGCATACTGCACCACCCAGTCAGCTCTAAGACTTGGGACCAGACTACATCACTCCCCACCATGAACAGGGCTGAATATGAACACAGCCACAGCTCACACACTGGCTAATTACCACCAGTTTGTTAGTTTGTTCATCCTACTAACTATGACTATTAAAAATGGTTCTTTAAGTTTTAACTGCTGAGAAATAAAGTTTGTGAATAGGGAGAGGGGACAGTATGCTAGGCAGCAGGTTAGTAGTGTGAATGGTACATGGCAGTGCAGGTTGGCTAGCATTGTTATACTGATCCACCCACCTTAATGGGGATCCTTTTGGCGTGGCAATGCCGTAGCCTTTGGAGTCCAGGTTTCCTCCCACTTTCATGGTGTCACAGGGTTTCCTCTGCTCGATGTACTCGTTCATGGTAGACTCCAGCAGGTAGGCGTACTTCCCTTTAGACTTCCTGACACGCAGGACACCCTCTGATGTTTTCTTGACGAACACAGAAGGCTCTGCTGATTTCATGTACTGCCACATCTTGTCAAACAAGGCAATTTTAGAGCGCTGAAAAAAGGGAGACAGACACAGATGCTTAGATTAGATATAAAACTTCATTTGTACGATGTGGGTACGATTTCATATATTTCGTGATTTTTTTAATCATTCAAATTTGGCAGGATGGTTAACAACACACTTTTCTGTGGTATGTCAAACTCAGAACACATATTTATTCTTACTTTTTTTTTCATTAAACATTTGAAAAGATCATTTTTGGAATATTTTTAAGCTTGCTTTATTTAAGTCTCCATAAATCTTCTTTTTCAATTTCTTGGATGTTATCGCCACCATCTACTGATCAGTGGATCAGGGTGAAACATGTATGTGTAGCCATTGTGTCACCTTCTGTTGCATTGTTCAATAAATTAAGCACAGCAGTTTCATATTTCTCCACTGGACATAATGGATATGATGTAACATTCTCTATTGAGTACAAGTCTATGCATTATAAACATAATCATAATGTATTATAATCTGCTTTTAAGCACCACACTCATAAATATTCATAATGATTTATAACGATTATCATAACATTTATGAATTATGAAGCATTTTATAATAATTTATAAGGTAAAGTTCTACACACAGAGAATCACTGACAATTAACACAGAAGCCATTCTGAAGGCTCATGCTGGAACACTTTAACACAAACTAACACATTGAACATTGGCTTGTCCTATAATTTGTATCACATGTGTCCTGTTACTATCTGAGGCTGTAGGTTGCATTAGTGGGACGTTCTTACCCTGAAGAACTCCTTGGTGGATCCAGAGTCCAGTGTTCCATATGCTATCTCTGTCTGTTTAGCCAGGTCTTCAGCACTTTCAATAGGAGAGACCATTCTCTCCACCGTCAGGAAGGCAGCCAGGTTAGCAGTGTACGATGATATGATGATCAAAGTGAAAAACCACCACACACCTCCCACTATGCGACCTGACAGAGACCTGCAAACACACACACACACACACACACACACACACACACACACACATAAACAGATCATGGTATGCTGTTATTACAGTCAAGATATGTCAAGCACTCAGATGAGAAATGTATGGGCAAGGTAGGAGGATCTACAGAGTTCAGCAGAGGGCCTTTTTGACTAACTGTGACTCTGTGACAGAGTTGATTATAGCAGCAAAATATTGAAGGGAGCATCCTCTGGTCTGAGCACAGCAGCATGTATTATGTTGCATGTTGTTTCTGTGCAGACTCTACTAGCTTGTAGGATTTCTGAACATTTCTTTTATCTGCCTTTATGAAAAAATGAAGAGGTGTTCCTAGGGTTTAATGTAGATATTCCAAGACACATGAACATCTACTTGAAACCTTGATAATAATAAAATACTAAAATAAACATGTAATTAGTTAGAATATTTAAAAAACAACTATGGGTCACACAAGGTTTTTATAAATAATTATGTCTCTTATATATATATAAGATAATATATATCTCTTTTTACACTATCTGCCCATATTTCCAGTTGTAATCTAAGCTGTTTAAAATCTACACTGCACTCCTACTCCTCTCTGTCTATTTTCTTAGCTCACATCTCTACTGGCCTACACACTGTTCACCTTCAACCTTCAACTGTCTTGTGCTAGTAGGAAATCTTGTTTTTAAAATATTAAAGAACAATATTACATTATGACTGAGGTAGATAAATAGCAGCCTGTTGGCTGAATCTGGCTGTCCAATATTTGACCTCCTAATGAATACTGAGGTTTTATAAATGTATAGTAGATAATGATTTAAGAGACAAGGTTCATATCCATTCTAATAAATGTCAGCTTCTAACCTCTTAAAAACAACATGTCAATGTGTTATACACCAGGTTTGTATTATTACCAGCACTTATCTACAACCATAACCCACAAACCAGGTTTCATTTGTGTGAAGGTTATAAATGACATTTCTCTCTTCATAGTGTAACACAGATGATGTTCTGTTTCTATTAGTACTAATGTACTAATGGGATTTATGACATCTGCTCTTTTAAATCCTTGAATTAACTAGAAGAAATGAAATAAATAAATATTTGTCTTCTGCATGCTAAGAGATCAATTGCAATGTTTTGGAAAACAAAAACTTGTAGTACAAGTATGACTTTTTGGGCCAGGAAAATGCTCTTCACCTTGCCTCTTGAAAAAATAACATACATACAAAAAAGGAGGCAAGGTTTGTTTGAAAAAATATGGGGATCTTTTACTGTATTTATAAAAAGTTTAGATCTAACAGAGAGGATGTAGAGAGTGAATAAAACTGATGTATGTGATACTACATTAGTGCTGAAATTGAGAGAAAAACCCAGAATTGTCCTTCATATCTATAATTGTATTTGTCTGAGAAGATGTTCTTTGTAATGTTGGTTCAGTTTATATATGTTGATATGGTGTGTTTGTATGTATGTGATGTAAGCTTACTTATCTTGAAAAAAAAACAAACAAAAGCATATTAAAAACCTATTTGGCTGTGTTTTGAACACATTGTGACCATGGTTATGTCTGGTGAACTGAAACATTTGATTGAGGTTGGGGAAATGTCCTTGTGTTGTTTAAATATTGATATAGACCTGAGGGGTATTGCACAAAAGTAGAATAAAGAAATCCAGGATAACTGAGCAAGCGCAGCTTGATCTAGTCTGACCGGAGCATCTTGGCTTATTCGGTTGCACGTTTGCTGAGCCAGGATGAAAAGGCGCGGCTATGTCAAGCCAGGTGTAGATAGTTGGGATAAGTGCGTGTTGACGGCATTCTCAAATAGACCCACGGCATCGATCACAGAATCACAGATTGGAAAATGGAAAAGTGTCGCGCGTCATTCTTCACGGCCGCTGAACAACAGCTCCTGATGGAGTTTCATGATGAGGTTAAAGAAATTATAAGAAAAAAAGGCAACACAAGCACAAAGCACTGTAATCAAGGAAAGGGAGAAAGCCTAGCAGACAATCGCGGACCGGCTCAATGTGTAAGTAGTCCAATTAATGTACAATTAATGGATTAAGTATGGCTCAGTGGGTAGAGCACTCGCCCCATGGGATGACGCTACAGTCCTCGCTGCAGGCGATCCTGGTTCAAATCCCGCACCAAGCACTCCTATCCTGCATGTCATTCCCCCTCTCTGTCTCCAGTTTTCCTGTCTCTCTCTACTAACCTGTACATCAAAGGCAAAAAGCCCAAAAAATATAGGCTACTTTAAAAAAAAAAGTAAAATTAATACAACAGTGCTCCACTAGAACTGTCAAAATTACAATTAAAGGACTAAAGAAGTTACTGTCCAAGCCCACTAATCAACAGTTTTGATTTAAATTAAATTAAACACTTTGATTTAAATGTGGCAAGTAAAAGTGCATGCTACTCAGGAAATATAATTAAGTGCAAACAATTATTATAATTAGGTGTAGGGCAGGGGGAAGGCACATCTGCAGCTGCAGGATGCACTTCTGCAGATGAGGAGACAGTGTTGCTGGACTCCAGGCTTGAGGTATCATGTCAATCTTGTGGAAATGTCTTGCTCATTAACATGTGTAACAGAACCCAGATGCTGCTCAGCCTCAGAAGCAGCCAAGTAACATTGTGAGTATCGGCTAGTAAATAGTACAAAGTAAATCTACTGTACATTATACACAATAATGATACCACATGAATGACTATAAAATGACTGTTGAAATTAAACAGTCAACAGACTTTAATGAAACGACAATATAGTCTATTATATCAACATATTTAGAAAGACCATGGAAATGCTGTAAAACCCATTAATTTGTCACATGATTGACAGAACTGCCAGATGAATCCCTGAGAATAATCTTAGCCTGGTTGTTAGCCTGGTCTGGAGCAGGCTAGCTGCAGAGAATAAATCACCATAGTAACTCGGCCGGGATAAATGCAACCGACTTGAGGCTAAATTCAGCCAGGATAACTAACATATTCCGGCTTAATCCCTTATCCTGGCTTCATGCAATACCCCTTCGGTGTCAGGACTAATCTATTGATGACTTTGTTAGTTCTAACATAATCATGGTTTCTGCACTGGAACAAGTTGTTGCCCATGAAATGACCAGTGACACTGGAGCACCTCTGACAGGGTCCACAGCAACACTGAAGCACAATCATGTCTAGGAGTAAAGACTCATCCTTTAATAGCTACACAAACCTTGGTGAGATATCACAACCCTGCCGCATGAAAGCACCCAAAGAGAACCAAAGAGAGTTAAAGATCCCAAACTCATTGGTGGATTCTGTGGTCAGTGGCAACGCTCCATCCTCTGGCTCCTCCAGCGTCCACTCATAAGGGCTGAACCTGGATACCTACAAAATAATACACACATTTTTATTGGTCTGATTTTCCCTGTTGTAGTGCACCTGCACAAAAACACACTCCTTTACTTTGACAAGTCAGCATAAACAGGTTGAGTAAAGTTGTTGAGTCATAGCAGAGAGTCTCACAGTCCAAAGCAATTAGCCTAACATGAGATTGTGTTGTAGCTAGCCACCATGAAAAAATACCTGGATTGTTTTGTAGTGGACAGCACATTGTCCAGCCTGGTTTTGAAATAACATATCTTTACTTTAAGTTATAAATGTGTAAAAGATTCAGATCTGCACTTCAGGTACCACATTAACAAGATGACATAGAAACATAGCTGAAATATGACCATTCATAAATCAACTGTACTTATTTCACTTCAATTCAATTTCATTTATATAGCCCCAAATCACAACAAGACCAAATCCTGTGATTTAATTTAGACCCAACATTCCCACATCAGCAAGTACTTGGTGGAACAACTCTTGTTCTTCCTCTGCAAACACATTTAGAATGACTTACTATGCATAAACATCTAACAGTCTTAAAAATGATAAAATCAATATTTATGCAATGTAAACAGAATATTAGAACCACAATTGCAAATGACATGGGATGTTATTCTGAGTCAGTCTTATTTTAAGGTTTAGGAACCTCTGTCACCCATGGCAACAGTATATAGTAATATGTGAGAGTTCTGGTGTGACAAAACATTACACTTGGCACAAAGCTGACTCAAAACACACATGTAAACAAACATCTCAAAGCATAGAAAGATCCACTTACCAGAAAGAGTACAACACTGACGCCTATATAGGCAAATACAATGCACATCCAGATTTCATAAGCCAGTGGGTCCAGAAAGGAGAACACTCCAGGTTTGGATTTCTGTGGCTTTTTGATCATGATGGAAATTCCCAAAGACATGAAGGGTTTGGAGAAATCGATCACCTCTTCACGAACAAGAGTGATTGTCAAGGGAGCAACTGCTATATCTGCTTTCTGTTGGAGACACAAAGACAGAAAAAGAGTGTGTGGTTAATCCTGGACTATAGAAAACACACACAAGACAAATTCAACTATGAAAACTCAACAAAAACCAACCCGACAATTGAGTAAGATGCCTTTTGTTATGCTCCCACTCAACATTGTTTCACAGTTCCAACAGCACTGATAATTGGCTTATAAACACAGTTCTGAGGGAAAAGGGGAACACAATGCCTGTGTAAATTCTGTATATACATTATTATTAATAAAAATATATTTTTATCTCACCCCATACACCAGCTCTCCAACCATCCCATTCCAGATCTTGGTTTCTGCATCTCTTGCTCCATATTTGCCATCTCCCACAATCCTGAGCTGGTAGCGTATAGCACAGTGCTTTGCTATCTCCGCAGCCAGGTCAACACAGTAACCTTAAATCATCAACCCCCCCCCCCAAAAAAACAACAACACCACATGCACAAAGAGACATGTCAGTTACTGTCCTGCAGACTATAGACTGCAGGGTGGATGAGCTCACTTTGTTACAAAGAGGACAATCATCTCTTGTCTGGACTGAGTGCAATGTGAAATGTGGATAAGTATATTGCCAACATATTTTGTGTATTGTATGCAAAAATTGAAGCTCTATCTTGGTTTTGGATGCTGTATGATGGTGCTACATAATATGACAGCAGTACCATTGTTGTATCATTTAACTAGATTATTATGTATAGCTCTGGAATGTAGAGCACCTTTTCTGTTATTCTCATAAACACGTAAGCAAACAAATTCTACAACATTTTAATACTCTATTCAGCATCATTAAACAAACGCAGACACACACACACACATACAGTACTGTAAAACCCAGTGTATAAGACCACCAGTAAAATACAGAGAGGTTGGATCTGGATATGGTTGTAGGTATGTAAAAGGCCATCCACACTAGGAACAATAACTAGAACTATAATAACGATGTGAGTGTCCACACTTCTGAATTATAATGTCCTGTAAAAAGCGGTGTCAAGCACACGCTGCACACCTGAGCTGTTTCTGCTGCTAATGAAAATAGATTCTGTCATACAGCTGTTAATGCTGTATGTTGTAAGGAAAAAGGAGAAGAAGTGATGTTGAAGTGCAATGAGCAAAAGCGCACAGGTGAGCAGCTTTCATTGGGCTGTGGCAGAGACGCACACTATGAGCACAGATGTTAAGAATAAAAGTAATAATAATAAAAAATATATAATAATAAAACTTTGTTGTTTTTCCACGGGATGGAACAGAGGATGATGCTTTGTTTTACTGTGGAACTGACACAGAGTCAGAGGACATTGAGCTTGGTGAGTCTAACAGCTACTCAGGCACAATATTTTCACACAGCAACAGCACTGATGAAGAGTTTTTGGGTATGCTGTAAGCATACAGCTACACACTGTATCAAATATGTAAAATTACTGTGTTCTTTTAAAAGGTTTAATTGAAATTCATAGCCTAATATACCAGTCCAGTTCAGTTAAGCAAATCGTTACCGGACCAGTAACCATAAACCGGACACACTGTTTCAGATGTAATATGTGTGTTTAATTGTGTTTCAAATAAAAGTAAATTTAAAAAGTTTTGGAGTATAAAGATGTGTGTTTATAAATACATAACATTCAAATAAAGCAGTCTGTAATAGAAAAGTGTTTTTCCCCTGCAAGACACCCCCCAAAATAGACTGTGACTTATACAAAGGTGTGACTTATACACCGGTTTTTACAGTATATAGTAATGTATACACATACCTTCATAACGGTCATTGTCTTGAAACAGCTCAGCATTCTTCTTGAGCATCACATAGGGGGCTTCCTACAAACACACACACAAAATACATTTTTATTGCTTTATCAGTTTTTCCTACCTATGATATCACCTGGATACACACACATATGATAAAATTGAACTTGACATGAGAAACAAACACATTATGATGTGTCTTCCATAATACCAACATTACCTCACTCACATTTAACTTTTGGGTTTAAAGGTACACATTCTTGATTTTGGTTCATTTTTGCACCATATCCTGAAAGAATCTTTGTAATTTAATGATCCCTCAAGAATAGTTTCATTAGTATACATGATCATAGATTTGCATAACATAAAATTGGACATTTACATCACTCCCCCTACACATAATACGAGAAGACAGTAAACACAGACTGATTTTATATTCCGCTAACATCGTACGGTTTGCAGAGAAAATCCTGCGTCTCTGAACATCAGGTGTAAACTCAGAGGGAATGCGCATCAAATATAACCATATATATAAGTAAAGCCAGGTACTTGTATTAATGAACACAGTATCTGACTATAGCAATGCAAATGAGCAGAGTCAGTTTCAGTCTGTTTTCATCAAACTTGAATTTGAACTTGATCATCAATGAGTTGTTAAATCACAATAGTATGTAACTTCTTTCTCTGGTTAAGATATTTAAGTGAGTGTTTGGCTACACTTACCACAGAATTAGCATCCATATTTAAACACCTCCGCCTCCACCTGCTCCTGCTCCACTCTGAACGGCTAGACCTGCTGCTCTGTCTCTCCTTCTTTACCAGTGTGTATCTTTTGTCTTATTCTGTCACATCATCTCCTTTTTGTGTCTCATGAAAATGGTCATTGCCTTCCAATGCATAAATATTAGATATATTAGATTAGATATATAGATATGCTAAAGATCATAATATTACCATTTTTTTATTTTGAGTATTTTAAAGACCGTGTTAAGTGAATTCAGACATTTTCTTCTAAACATATTAAATAGGTCATACATTTATTTCTAAAAAAGGTGTAAAAAACATTTCAACCATTTACATTTGAATTGTGGAGCTAGGCTTCACAAACTGTGTTTCAAGACTTCTGTGTTCAGGATTTAGTGATTAGCATAAACCCGCCCCTGCTGCTGTTGAGGTATACATTCAGTACACCCTACTACTACTACAGTTAGCCAGTTAGCTGAGCTAGCAGCTGAGTTAGCCACCGAGCTAGCAGCTGAGTTAGCAGCAGAAAGCTCTCAGACATAGTGTCCATGTTTTGGGTAGAGGTGGTGACTTTGATTGACAGGTGACACTTGATAGGGGGCGGGGTTTCAGCGAACTCGGTGGGCACACCCACAGCGTTTGGGAGCAGAGAAAGAGGCTGAGTTTTACACAACTTTGAAGCCTAATTTCATATATTTGGTGATTTTTTAATCATTCAAATTTGGCAGGGTGGTTAACAGCACACTTTTCTGTGGTATGTCAAACTTAAAACACATATTATTACTCTTATTCTTACTTTACACTGACTTGTATTGTATAATCAAGATTGTAGTAAGGGTTGTACCTGCTGCAGTCTTAGTCAATCAGACACTGTTTACACACAGATTCCAGCTGCAAACTCGTAGACCATAGCAGCACATATTCACACAATGACATTTTTTTTTGGTACATCTGGCCCCCTTAGTATCATGTCTTTTATTACCAGTATAGTTGTAACGATGACCGTCTTGTTCTCCATTCCCATGGTGTCGTTAGGGTAAAGGTCTGACTTTGTCACCACCATCTTATCCACTTCATTCCAATAGCCAATCTAAGAAAACACACACAAATAGATTGGTTATATCTTACTACATGTTGCCATGATGATGGCAAATTCATGTTTCAGTTACCTTAACAGGTCCGTTGTTCTTCAGCTCCATGACTGTCACTGAGTAGTTGACTCTCTTCCCGTACTGGTCAAACTGAATGTTCCCTGTTAAACCATCTACACGCACCTACATACATACACACACAAGCACACACACATACACAAAGGAAATATCAATATCTAACTATGTTTCCATCTGTAACTATTAGGGGAGAACAGGGGTCAAGTGTGCATTCTGCCCCCCCAAGGAGAGAAAGGAACAGAAGAACTGAGAAGCTGCTGGCTCTAATTCACATACTGAGAAACCACTTGAGACCTGACACTGTGTGCTGTGGTTAAGGTGTTTGAGAACAGTTGCTTGGGTCTTTATGTGATGTTAGAGCTGTTGCATAACAAGGATGAAACTGCATAGAGTCTCCTTTGCTAAGTACTGTAGCTCATGTGCTTTGTGTATGTACGCTTCATTTATTGTTGGAACAACCTTTTTTGGTACAACCTTTAACCAATTCAATGCTTTGACTTTATAATCTATGCATGCTTAATATTCAGTTTTACTCTTAACATTTTGTAGTGATTTTGCTTTTTGTGCTGACTAAAACTAGGCAGCTCACTGATTTATTTAAAGACAAGAAAACATCTTATTACATTCTCAATAAGGCTCCTTGCTTTCTAATCATTCTTTAACATGTTAGAAATGCTGATCTGTGCCTGTAAAGAGAGGGAGCAACTGTAGAATTGTTAGGACAGGAGCATCAGGGGAAATGTGCTGGGACTGTCTATCAGATACTAACACATTTCTAGGAGGAGGAGATACCTCTTTAAACACTTCCTGATTCTGCTAATAATAAGTTACTTATTATTATATCTGTTGATTAGTGACAGAAAGAAGGTATTCATTGTCACACTACTACTCACACTACTACTTAAACCTTGACAAACCTGACAACCTAACTTGTGAACAGAACTTTGTTGGTCCCATTCTGGAGTCCATCCAAACAGTGAGTCATTTAATTTGATCCATCACATGGCTGTTGCAGTTTCTCACCTCAACCTCTTTTTCTTTAAATACTAACTGTTTGAGACAAGAACAAATGTTATTCACTGGAATCCTAACAATTAGCAGCCACTAGAGATGTCTTCATTTCTAGAAATAACTCACTTTTGGGATCAAGGTTAAAATCAGAATAACATTTTTGTCATTAAATCAAATAGTGGTTTATTGAATTTAAATGAAAATTGAAAATGGTCTATTAGGCAAGTGAATTCAGACATTTTCTTCTAAACACATTAAATAGGTCATAAATGTAGCCTATTTCTAAAAAAGGTGTAAAAAGCATTTCAACTATTTACATTTGAATTGTGGAGCTAGGCTTCACAAACTGTGTTTCAAGATTTCTGTGTTCAGGATTTAGTGATTAGCATAAACCATAAACCCGCCCCTGCTGCTGTAGAGGTATAAATACATTCAGCTCACACTACTACTACTACAGTCTACAGTTAGCTGCGTTAGCCAGCGAGCTAGCAGCCGAGTTAGCCGCAGAACTAGCAGCTGAGTTAGTGGCAGAAAGCTCTCAAACGTAGCGTCCATGTTTCTGGTAGAGGTGGTGACTTTGATTGACAGGTGACACTTGCTAGGGGGCGGGGTTTCAGCGGATTCGGCGGGCACTCCCGCAGTGTTTGGGAGCAGAGAAAGAGTCTGAGTTTTACACAACTTTGAAGCCTAATTTCATATATTTGGCGATTTTTTTAATTTTTATTTAAATTTGGCAGGGTGGTTAACAACACACTTTTATGTGGTATGTCAAACTCAGAACACATATTTATTCTTACTTTACACAGACTTTAAATAAACTATGAGAACCAAAAGTGCAGGTTTTGCTTTTGACTTTCAGACTCTCAAACGTTACAGTTTGTACAGTAAGCAGCTTTGATAGAACTGGGTCAGTGTATCTATCTCTACAATTACCTGTTTGAGGGCACGTTCAATCTCCACCCCTTGGGCCCAGGGCACTGCTGGATTGGCCAGACAGTCCCCACTGTTGCCACGACGACTCATGTCTATCCTCTGTTTGTGAAGGAAGCGAAACGCCTCAGTCATCACGTGGACAGCATCATATGTAAGGGCTGACGTATACTGAAACACACAGACACACACACAATGTTTGCATGAATTGTATCAGTTTTATTCTGAATTCTACTGTTGAACTGGGTCAGAACAAACATGAATTTGAATGTTGATGATTTAAGATTATTACAAGGGTCCACTTGATATAGAAATACTGAGTGAGTGAGATACTTACACTGAACTTGAAGTTAAGCAATTGCTATTGTGATACCAAAACACAACTGGTGCTACCATTGTTTTATTGGTGGCATTAATATATTTTTGTATGTATAAATTTCTTTAAATTAGGGCTGTCAACGTTAATGCATTAATAATATGTTAATGCAAATTAATTTTACACACGCATGTTCTGTTTGACCCTTATCCCAGCCTGTAGTTTTGAAATAAGGAAGCGATACAGCAGTAACGTTTTGGATAACAAGCAGAAATGGATAAAGAAAAGGGTCAGATGAACGGCAAATTCAGCTCCAAAGCCCTGCCACATGTTCTATACAAGACCCAAGTTATTTACATTACAGAGTATGTCAGGTCTCAAATAGGAGATACCAGATAGGTTATACAGAGAGACTTCCTCCTGCTCAACAAGGGTGTGTGTGTGTGTGTGTGTGTGTGAGTGTGTGTGTGTGTGTGTGCGTGTGTGTGTGCGTGTGTGTGTGTGTGTGTGTGTGTGTGTGTGTGGGTGTGTGAACGGGTGAGTGAATGTAACTAGTTCCTAACTGATATCATAATTGACATCAGATTTTTGGAGCATGCAGGATTTCATTGTTCTGGATTGTTTAAATAATAATAAACATACATTTGCACAAAGCAAGCAAATGTATCCACTCCCATGTTCATAAGAGTATTAAAAAACTAAAATATTCTTTTAAAGTACATTTACAAAAAATAAAAAAATGTGATTAATCATGAGTTAACTGCAATTAATGTCAATTCAATATTTTAATCGATTGATAGCCCAATTTTTTTATACTAGAGGCCAGTGTAGCAGACACAGCATCAGTATGGCTCAGAACATCATCAGATTAGAGTCACCTTTGACCCTCAGGTGAGTAAATTGGACCAGGTTTAATATAGAGACTGACAGGGTCTCTCTCTTGGACAAACAAAGATCCATTAACATTCCATGGAGCAACCAAAAGTGACAACATCTACATAAAAGTAATGAAAGACAGATTTTGGTGTCTCCTCCGGACGTCATAATTTATCAGAGAGACTTCTTCCATCAGATTAGAGTCACACAGACCACGGTCATAAACTAAAAGACACATTCCTGACTTCCCCCCTCTGTGTCTCCTGAAACCACACAGAGCATGAAAGTGAGAAAATGAGTGTTAAATACTTAAATAAGAACATATTAGTAAATAGTATGGTTTAAACAATACCAATTACTTATATGATTATCAATTACCTAAAGAAACCTCCACTGTGACAGCTATTACAGCGATCATAGATAAATGTGTCTTTGAAGAACTGTCATTATACTTTCTCTTTTCATAAAAACAAATGTTGGTATGAGAAGGTTTACTTAATGTGAGAAAGTGTTACATTGATGTTATGTTTACATTATGGTGATAATCAATTATCTATCATGGAATAAGTAGAATAACAATGTGATTATGCTTGATCATATTAATTCTGTACAGGTTTTAATGAATGGCAGCTTGATGAATCAAGATGATGTCATATCAATGCCAGAATAATACATTCTGTATTCTGTGTCAATAGATGCATTTTATAATCAGGATTAAATACTGAATGAATGATGATGATGAAAAGTTTCATGATAAAAAGCTGGAAATTAGATCCTCAGAGTAGCTGTGATGAATCTGATTGGCTGACACACAAGCCCTCCCCAGGGACAAGAACCAGCTGCACCCATCTGAAACCGGCTTTGCTGACCTGGATGGACTTTGCGTTGTTTCAGGTTTTGCTTTGTCCATCTTTTCTTTTCTTCACCTCACACATCCTTAACTTAGTCACCTTATCTTATTCTTTATCTAAGTTTTCTTAAGTTTTGTAATCTTGTAAATTTCACCAGCAACGTCCAGAGAAAAGGCTCTTTAAGCAAACACGTTTTGCATTCAGCCTGTTTTTGACATTTTTGATGATTTTGACATGTGGCGAGATCTCTCCAGAAAGTTATTAAACAGTGAACTAGTTAAATTGGACTTTTCCTCCATCTTTCATCAACCTGAGAGAACTTTTTGGGCAGACAAACGCCTGTCAACCCTACGACTCATCATAATCTAGAGGAACAAAGTCTGCCAGCAGACAACTACCGGAACCAGGCAGTCTGACAGAAGGCCAGTCGACCCGGACCATCCTCACCCCACCCGGACCTGCGATGATCTCTGAGATCTTCCACTTGGTGTGCGTACGCGTGGTTCTGAAGGACGGACAGCTGAGACCCCCCATCGATGAAAGTAGGATCCAAACATTGCATTAATCAAGGGTTGATGTCAGATCGATTAATTCAAATTTTCTTCAAAAGTAAAACTCACTCACTCATTTATAAATCATTTATTAGTAATGTGTAGTTAATAAAATCCATAAAACTCAATCAATTGTGTATGTCTATTCTTTGAAGTGATACAGGGGATCTATTGAACCGTAGAGCCACGAACTTTAGATATTTGACTGATTCAGAAATGTATTGATTTATTAATTATTATGATTTATTGATTTATTAATTGGCTAATCAAACAACCAATTAAGTAAAATTTTTTTCCCTCTTACGAAGGTGGTGCCCCTGATTACGAGAGCTATTTTTAATATCTTTTAATATCCATAATTCGCTACACCAGCATATTTTACATTCAACTATCTGTCTCTGAGTTGTATTTAATCATGTCACTGTGCTCCAGTAGTCAAACCCACTGCTTCATTTCACATTATAATATTAATGATCAGTTCCTTGTAGGTATTACAAAAGCTGTTCTAATTTTACAGCAGGCATCACAAGATGATGAGTGTTGAGTTTGGTTATTATTGGTGGTAGGTTATCATGATTATTAGCCTGGTAGTCGTTATTTGCTACTCTGATCTTTGGACCTGGCAGGTTCCAGGTCTTCCTCAAACAGCATAATGTAACTTTCTAGAATAATTCAAAAACTAACCTAATGAAAGTTTAAATCTTACCCTGATCCGTGTATCAGCTCCAGGATATTCCTTTTCCTCCAGAGCCTCCCATCGTTGGTCAAATTTTGCCACCACAGGATCATCAAAGTCTACCAGCTGAAACCCAGACACATTTGCTCCTCCATACTGGATTTTTGAGAGGTCACCATCAACAAAACCCTGGAACACAGAGACAACATTCACTTCTATCATTATACTACACCTGCACACAGATTAAAACATGTACTCTACTGTGTCCTGCTCACACACGTCAACCATTCCTACTGGCAGAATCTCTTTATATTATTTATTCATTATTTGTGTCTGTATTTATGATTTATGATTCTGATAGTAAATGTAATAACCAAGAATATGATCAGGGTGTATTTTGAACAGCAGGCATTGTTTATTGGGCTGACTGAATTTTCAGCCTACATGTGTTTAAAATGTGTTTGTTGCTGGAAGACAGACAAACTCTTCCCTCCATAATAGCAGTTAATGGAGGAAGAGATCATGAAAAGAAAATTCTAGTTTATGGTTATTTTGTTGATCAGATGGACAATTAACAGATTTTTAACTAGATGGTGAATCAGAAAACAAATATCCTATAAAACCTGAGTTTCATCTGTAATCTGTCTCCACTTGAAACTACAGAGATGTGATGTATCACATCAGTCTGGTCAGCTGCAGCAGCCTTTTATGCAGACTCTCAGTTCAGCCTTTTACTCTAACTAGCAGCTTCAGCTCCTGTCTCTTTAAGGACCCCCTCCTGATGAGCCTATTCTATTCTGATTGGCCAGCGGAGCCAAGAGCTATTGGAGCTTCTTGTTCAGTGGAACAAGACATTTCAGTTAGACTCTTGTGGTTCCAGGGCACTGGCCCATTTGACCTACTTTTACAACAGCATTGGTTACAGAAAACAGTTGACATACAAAGAGCCAACAGCCATGATGGTAAACTGGGGTTGCTGATTGTAAATCTAGCCAAATGTATTTGAACTGTATCTGGCCCTTTAAACATTACCTTCCTTTATCACTAGTACAGAAGACAAAGCTTTGGTCAGGTTTAAGTTTAGGTTTAAGTAGGCAGAGAGTGACTCACCAAGTTAGCAATGATGTAGTGGTATCCCTTCACGTGCCTGCCAATAGTGATCACCTGGTCAGAACAGAGGAAAAGCTTTGTTAATAATAAACAAGGAACACTTCCTACTCATACAAGTCATGAAAATGATTTATTGTTTTATTTATTTATGCCATTCTATTGTTGCTGTCCATTAAATACCATACCAATTTTAGCTTCAAATTATACAAGATACATTGACCCTAAAGCCCCTAAAAGGAATACTAATTTATTTACAAAGATGATGAATCAATGATGTATTTGATTTCACATAGCAAAGGTAGCCATGGCATGAGTCCAGAGGACACTGTGATTGGTTCAAAATGTTCAGAAAGAGTCTTGTCAAGAAAAGCTATAGGCCTGGGTCTACATGCAGGTAAGGATTAGATTAGCTGAAGCCCAGCAGGAGAAGGAGAAACACCAGCAGGAAGTATGATAGTGAATCAAAAGCTGTATGTCCTGAAGACACCATTCAACAATCTTCACAGCCAAGTTTCATTACAGCTGGCTGGAAATGTATGAATGAAAGGTTAATTAGCTACAGCTGGTGACATGTTTTAGCTCTGGGTAAAGGTCATCTGGAGAGAACTTCACTGAACACAGTTTGACTCATAAATAGATGGATTATATTTTATATTATTAACAGTAGTACTGTAGTAGCAAGCCTGGTACCAACCTGTTCCATGATGTCTTTGACTTTGTCTTGTTCACAGTCTAGGATGATGCGTCTCTCCTTACGGATTTCCAGGTCCTAAAATCAAACATAAGTTACAGATCAAATATAAAATGTATTAATCTATAAAAACTTTTTTAACTGTTTTAACAGAGCACAATAAGGTATTTTTGAGAGCTACTGTTTTGACCAAACATCTGGATTTATACTTGATGACTTTCAGAATGCCAGGATTGATCTTCCTGTTGATCAACAGTACTAATATCATTCAGTCCTTATATGTTATGAGGACTCCTTGTACTGGTTATGACTGCATGGTATTACTTTTGCCTTGTGTCCTAATGTCTGTGCTTGTACTACATTTATTCCCTTTCATGTAGGAACCACATCCACAGAAGAGGATCCTAAATGACCAGCAATAAATGAGTGGCATGTCAGTGACTGTATGGGACTGATTGACTAAGATCCCAAATAAAGGTACTAACTTGCGTGCACAGTGCAATAGATGTGTTTAGTTTGCGTGTGTTTTGAAGGTGATCTACTAAGAATAACTGTAAATGAAAACAGGAGCAACAGGAACAGACAGCAGTATTTAAATGAGGGTTTTGTGTCTTAATGGAGAGTTTGGACGAGCGGAAAGCTGCAAGAACAAAATGAAATGTGATCTGGTTCTAATATTAACACAGGTGGAAAAAACACATCCTGTGTGTATTATCTCCTTCTCCTTCTTCCATCTCCTTCTCTCTACAAAACCTCAGTGCGCTGCGTTAGTAGATCAGCCTGCACATTTTTTTGCAGGTGATGTCAAGTTTGCACATGTTTTTACATCAGACTCTATGTGTTTTATATACTATTCTTACCAGTGAGACCAAAGACAATTTTCATGCAGGACATGACAATAAAGTATTTTCTATTCTATTCTATTCTAAACCATCACCTCTTTTACAGCTGTGTCTAACAGCATAATGTCTGATTATAAGATATCTCGCTCACACGCACACGCACACGCACACGCACACGCACACGCACACGCACACGCACTCACTCTTCAATCTTTGAAACAAAGTTTTTATCAAATTCAACCCAGCACAGTAATTTCAAAGTGTCCTGGTTCTGGTGAATGGGAGATGTTCAACCCTGCTGAGTCCTATCACTCAGTCACTCTGTCAAGTAGGTCACTCTGACAAACTATGTGACATAATAAACAAAAATGAAATGAGGACAGCTGTAGTTTGTAATAATTCAGAGCCTACAGCAATAATCTTATTCTGTTTGGGTGTTATCAAAGCTTTCCTCTGGTTTTTAGGTGCATGGTTTGAACTATTTTGTTAGATTTTTGGTGTTTACAATGCTAGGACCTAAATATAACATTTAATTATATATATTGTGGTTTTGTGTAGATTACTTGATGCCCCATGCTTTGTCTATCGCACACACAGAAAAAAAACTCTCTCTCTCTCTCTCTCTCTCCCTCTCTCTCTCTCTCTCTCTCTCTCTCTCTCTCTCTCTCTCTCTCTCTCTCTCTCTCTCTCTCTCTCTCTCCCTCTCTCTCCTCTCTCTCTCTCTCTCTCTCTCTCTGAAGCTGGAGGCAACAGAATAGATGTCATTGTCTGTCCAGAAGATGCTGTAGGATGACGCAGAACATATTGTATCTAATGAGTGAATCATTTATGGTCCAGAAGATGCTGTAAGATAATACAGAACATACTGTATTTAATAAGTGAATCATTGACAAAAGTAAGCAGGATATTAGTTGGTTAATATATGTAAGTACGTGGCATAGAATGTGAGTAATGGCAGTAAGAAGGGAGTAAATCAGAATCCCCACAACAACAACAACATAATAATATGGGATTTGTGAATTCGCCACATCACGCTCGATTTAACAATGTGGAATTCACACAGTTTCTGAACTTCTTGACAATGAAGGCATTCCAGATTTTGGATTTTACGGTAGAATGATGGACAGCACATGATCTGTCTGAAAGGGCCTTCTCACACTCAAGGACACCTGTGTAACCCTAACCCTAACCCAATAATCAATCTTTATGGCGCACAATTCTAAAACATGTGACAACTATCTCATGTTCGTTGCCATGATCACACTCTGTATAAAACCAAGCACAATCATAAAAGGAAGCTAAGTCATTTGCATGTAGCAGAAATGCAGAAAGCTTTAGGTTTTGATTGCCATGACAGAGCCTCACTGATGATGAAAGAAATCCCATCAAGGTTTGAAGGATTTTCCCAAACCAGAACTGTGACGAGTGCTGAGGTACACAGTGGCCCTGAATGCAACTGTACAGTACATACACACGACATCCCTTCATCTCTAGCCTGAGGCAACACATCAGGGAAGCAGGGAAAAGTATATTTAGGACTGGAAGACTAATCAGTGCATTTTACTGGATACCACCATAACTAAATCAAACCTGGCTAAAAGACAAGTGTCTCAGCATCTTCATAGCTGTGTGGTACCTGAAAACACTGAATGGATATACACTCTGGTTCTGCCTGAGGGTTCTTCCTGTTAAAAGGGAGTTTTTTCTTGCCACTGTTGCTCATGTGGGAATGTTGGGTCTCTTTAAAGTTAAAACCTGAAGAGAGGGTTTAGAACCTGCTCTATGTGTAAAGTGCCTTGAGATAACTTTGTTGTGATTTTTTTATATAAATAAAGATTGATTGAGATTGATTGAACTGCAAAATAAATCTAATTCTTTGAAGATGTCTTTCTCCCTGATCAAAACCATCTGATTATTCTTGATGACGTCATGTTTCAGGCTTCCGGCCATCTACAAGTGGTCAGGAGTTTCACACAATACAGACACCACAGGAACATGACGTTTTTCACCAAAGTAAACCCCATCAGGTCAAACAGTAATTACCTGATGTTGTTAAAAACTTTTCTGACAAATCACAGATAAAAATATTAGCTCAGCAACTTTTCTCATCACAAAAAAATATTTTTTCATTTTTAGAAAGTTTTACAAAGTAAGATCAGGTTCTTTGGTGTCTTTTGATGTGATGAGACAGTTAGAGCTATATGAAATGAACTGCAGTTAAAGGCCTATGAAAACATGTCTCTGCTGCAGACATACCTTATGCTATTCAGAAGAGAAGGAGGAACATAGAATTACTCTGATTCTACCTACCGACTCTGACTACATGAAGATGATGAAGAAGAGGGAAAAAAAAGAAAAAGAGGGGTCAATAGATGAAACAGCCAACAAGATCCAACAAAGCCTTCCTCTCTGCAACTGTACAAATGCTGCACATATCTTGAAGAAAAGAAGCAAAAGCCAGGATGGATGTAGTCCCAACGGTAGAGAAATGAATACTGTTGATTCTGTGTGCAGACTGAATGACATTCTGATCATTCAGTTAAAGTGAGTGCAGTTATAATATAGCACCGCTACACTTCAATGGTTATGGCTAGAATAGCATATTTATTAGAGTGAATTAGTGATGAAGAATCCTCATCCTCATATGTGAATCATACTAAATATATAATAATGAGTGCAGAAAAATAGAAATGCATGAATGTTCCCCTTGGCTTCCTCTATGTTCAGTAAGAACTCAACACTGAAGGAGCTTGTGAAGGAGAGGATGAAGAAGGAAAGGAGAAGAGGTTGGCCAAGCTGGCTGGGAAGAGGAGGAGGTGAATAAAGAAGAGCAAGGAAAGAAAACAGAAAAAACAGAGGCAATGAATTGATTTTTTCCCCATATTTTTGAATCACCACAACTTTCAGCCTGGTCAGAAAAATGGACAACAGCACCCTGTGTGCCCCCACGGACCCTGATGTAGACCAAGCTACACTGGTAGCTGAACAAGTCCTACCAGATGGCAAAGGAGCTACATGTTGAAGAAGAAGCAGCAGAGGTTGATGATGAAGGCATGCTGGTTGATGAAGCTGATGAAATTGGTGATAACAGATGAGTGGTCATTTGGCGACATCAGATCAGGAATACTAGGTCTATCAAAATGTGGTGATGATGTCAGTGTAGGAGGGTAAGACATGGAGACTATGCTGTTTGTCTCCCACACGTTGCTGAACACAATACTACAACTATATATTCGTAGTTCCTTCTTCTTCTTTTGTTCAGAGATCTGCTCTCCATCTGATGAAAACACAATTCATTTGCTGTATAGTTCGAGACACAGTCCTGTCATTCTACTGAAACTAGTCACATGCAAGATACGTTTCTTGGGAGTCACCATTGATTCTAACACATCACAGACATCTGGCAGAACCCTAAAATCAGCAGTAAAAAGGGATACACCTCTCCTCCCTGACTGGTTAGGGTTAACACCATTTAAGTCCTCTCATTGGTTTATCTGAATTTCACATAATGCCCTCTGATTGGATGAGGTGGAAGGTAGGACCTGCAGTGTTGGAAGGCAGGACTAATGAAAACTTAAATATGTTTTTATTATTATTTTCAGGCAAGTGAAACCTTTTTTTTGTCTGGCTTCTGAGTGGATTTATGATTTATGATGCATCATCAGAGGTAATGATATCCTCAGGAAGTGTACAGAATGATAGTGGTATAGGTTTCATGTCTGTGTTATTACTCAGAAGAGTAAGATGTATGACTCTTCTTCACTTCAAGCAGTATCTTTGCCTCACCTTTAACTCTCCCACACTCCACTGAGGAGCTTTTTGATTTTCCTTTTTGGCTTTGTCCACATCTGTTACAAACCAGATCCTGTCATTTCCCCATGGTTAAACCATGAATATTTAAATCCTCCCATAATGTTAATGGGGCTTACGAGGCTTAGGTGTAAAACACACCTACACTGTTGGAAGACTAAGAGGTGCACTGAAGAACTTCTACTTTCAGTGATGTGTGCACTGCTGTTTTAACAATTCCTGCCACAGCTGTGACTGCAGAGTGCTTATCTTTTTTCTTTAACCTTTATTTATTCAGGGGAAATTCACTGAGAGCAGTGCTCTCTTTAGCAGGAAAGCCCTGATCACATCCACACAGTGAAGCTGTCCAGTTCTACCATAGTCTGATCTGTCAGCCAATGAGCAGCTCCACTGGAGCAGGTGGGACCCTTGCTCAAAGGCACCTCAGTGGTGGTATTGAGGGAGGGGCAGGTGCTGCTTCTTCACTTTCCCCACCCAGATTCATCCTGCTGGTCTGGGGAATTGGGGGGGGGGGCTTCACTTTGCACAAGGTATTTAACAGGCAAGTACATACCATAAAAAACAACCACTGTGTGTGTGTGTGTGTGTGTGTGTGTGTCTATACCTGAAATAGGGAGCGGTAGGCTTCGTCCTTCCTCTCATCTTTCAAGTTTCCCACATTTATTGCTGTGACAACCCATTTTTTCTCTGCTGCAGTGTCCAGAATCACCTGAAGAGTAGAAAGACCTAAACACAAAATAAACACATATTTTAGTGTACAGAGGTAAGAAAGATTAGATGGCATATTGTGGATGTAATCTAAGACCATTCAAGCTTTTCTGTGATCTAATGAATGTCACATGACAGCCAGCTGGACAAAGAGCTAATATGTGACCTCTACCATTTTCCATGTGTGAGCCAACAGAAGTTAAATGCTTAGGCCTAGAAAATGTAAACATTACTAAGCATGACTGAATTAAACCAAAAAATGCATTTTACTACAACTAAAGCCAAAAAGATGCCAAAAAGTAGACCTCCATCACCTGATTTAAATATGTGGTACATTACATATAGTTTATTGTATGTAATTTGTGTTTACTGGCTATTCTGTATGTAATCTACAGATGACATCACAATAATAAAATGAGTACTTACAATATACTGTATGTTATTTACAGATGAAATTGCAGTTCTACAGTACACTGTATGTTACATATTACACTAAGTGGGATAAAGTGCATTTTAAACCAGACATTAATCAAGGTGCTTTAACAAATTGATGCAGAAATTCTCTGAAAATCCCATAAAAACACTTGGTGTGAAACAGAGATGTCATTACCTCTATCACTGTCGTACAAATAGGCAAACTTCTCCCATTTGTAGTACTCCACTAATGAAACTAGCGGTCCTTTGATGTCCGGCCTCATCTGGAGAACAAACTGATTCATTCCCTCTGCCGGGAACGAAGGTGTGATGAAAGAGACATGAAGCGTCTCACAGAAGGATGTGATGGTGTTCACTGACTTCTTGTCGTAAAAACCAAAAATGGCGTAGACACCTCGAGAGAACTGTGAACAAACTGAGAGAGGGACAGAGAGATTTTAGTCAAATATTGATCAATTATGTCTTTATCCTCATATATAAACAGAGACGGGCAGAGAGGAAATAACTCATGTTAATTACCTAACCTTCGAAACTTGTATCTCTCTGTAATAACGTTATATGTTTCTGTGTTTACACTTGTTCTGACACAAAGACGAGGCTTTTAAATGATTCATTTAAAAAGGAGGCTCTCACAGCTTGTGTGTGTGTGTTCATGTCACGTTCATGAAACTACAAGGCTTCCTGTATGGAACTTGGTGGTTATCAATCTGTTTGCATGGTTTAGCACAAATTTCATGTGTCATTGGCATATAAATCCTGTGTGGCTTTGTATAAACTAGGAATGTCAATCAATCATCAATCTAGATGGTAAACCAGGCTGGTCTACCTGAGTGTAGTATGCAGGTTTCTACCTGAGTGTAGTATGCAGGTTTCTACCTGAGTGTAGTATGCAGGTTTCTACCTGAGTGTAGTATGCAGGTTTCTACCTGAGTGTAGTATGCAGGTTTCTACCTGAATGTAGTATGCAGGTTTCTACTTGAGTGTAGTATGCAGGTTTCTACCTGAGTGTAGTATGCAGGTTTCTACCTGAGTGTAGCATGCAGGTTTCTACCTGAGTGTAGTATGCAGGTTTCTACCTGAGTGTAGTATGCAGGTTTCTACCTGAGTGTAGCATGCAGGTTTCTACCTGAGTGTAGTATGCAGGTTTCTACCTGAGTGTAGTATGCAGGTTTCTACCTGAGTGTAGTATGCAGGTTTCTACCTGAATGTAGTATGCAGGTTTCTACCTGAGTGTAGTATGCAGGTTTCTACCTGAGTGCAGTATGCAGGCTTCTCTTACACGATGTTTCATTTCCAGCTTAGTGGAGAAGGCAGCTTATTAAGAAGTGCACTGACTGAGATGTTTTTCAACCGGCTCAGATCGTCTTCCTCCTCCAGCTACAGAGACCTTAAAGCACCCCGTCCCTACAGCTGCTTCCACTGTCACACACCCCCGCCCCCTGCCCCCGCCCCCTACCACCATCATAGACTACAGTGCATCACTTTTTCAACCTTTCTTCACAACCAGCATTTTACAGAAACTTACCTGCTTCTCACCAATCTCTATGGTGACAAAAGTTAAGAAAAAAGACTATTTTGCAACTTTAATATTGATTTTTATTATTACTATAAGATCAAAGGGGGCAAACATTTGCTGTAATGTTGGAAGATGTGCTTCTTTTTACTTAATGTGTGGACGCAGAGAAGTCCCTTGTTTCTGTGTGTCTGCTGCTATATTTGGTTGTCCTATTTTACTGACCTTGTTCTACACACTAGAAAGAAAAGTTCAGTTTTGATATAATATTTCATTCATGCGTATTACACACTTAATTCATGTATGTATACAGTATGTATGTCCTCAAAACATTTGGGCTGGCGTGAACATGACTCAGTACTAAATAAAGATTCCTCCTGTTATGTTTAGGAGAAGTGTAACTGTAAATGAGATCATTCATTGCCAGGTTAGCTCCAGGTAAACATCCAGTAGCATCTGGGACTGGTGGTACTTTCCTTGTTCTTGACTAAGACACACTCATATTGTGCTTGGTTAATATATCCAATTTTGAAGTTGGTTTTAGTGTGATCCAACAAGAACTAGATTTATGGAGAATTTCATTCACTATTTTCACAACAGCATATATTACAAAAAGACAAAAAGGAAAACAGAACAGGAAAACACATACACATACAACTACCAACAACACAACCTCACAACAAACAAAACTAACTAAAGAATACAGCTCCCAGCTGTAACTCCAATCAGCTTGCACCCTGTACTCTCATCCAGCTCTTCTTAGAGCACAACCACACAAACATCACAGACAGAATAACCTCCTTTTTGATGTTGGGTTCAATTCTAAAGTCTAAATTCTAAAAGTGACTTTGTTTATATGTAAAATCATGTATAATTAAGATTTTTGAATATTTTTTTTAAATGTTCTATCTATATATGTACTGTTGGGAAAATGAAAATAAAAACATTTTATGTCTGTGTTGTCTTTGATGGTGGGAGTTAAACACTAAACCCACATTGCATCAGACTGGCCGATGGGGCTGCTTATCCTTCTCTTAGAGCAACACAATATGCCTGATTATACTGTATGACAAAGATCTTATGTAACTGCTTTAGTGGGACTGGAGGAGGTCAAATATTGCAGTCAGTGTATCTTGGACAAGTAAGTGAAAATAAAATTGACTATTGCAAAGAAAAGGAAGAACAGAACAGAAGTGATTGTGATTAAATAGAACAGTTTAAAACCATTTTAAAGCAGGTAATGACATCTGGTTTATTATTCACATACAGCCTATCTGTAATCACATGTCATTTTATACCTCTTCTTTTTTCTTGCTGATACATTGGTAGAAGCAGTTTATGCTTTTGGAAACTGTTCCTCTAAGCCTTGAACCCACACTTTTTATCTGTTCTACATCTTTGCCCCAGACTTCAGGTACACCAGTGAGATCCATCATGGTTCCATGGCAAACATTATATCTGTATTGTGAGCATGTTAGCATGAGGTTGTTAGCTGTAGAGGCTCTGTAGTTTAATATTTAAGTGAACTGGCTCCTCTGGTTTTCATTTCAAAACTGATCCAAAATGTATTCAGTAGCAGTGAGGGATTTCTGTCTATATCTGTTCCTCCAAACAGCTTCCTAATTATCTGAGGTGGCCATTTTGTCTTTGTGAATAATGGAATCAAAGTATGAACACAGCTTATGTCTTTATACCAGGTGCAAAACAAGCATGAAGAAGAGGACTCCATGCATTCATTACTATCATAATACTGTCCTTTAATAGCAGAGCATTGAGCCTCAGGCCATCATTACATCATGCTCTGATGCATGCATGGAGCCCTCATTCCTTTAGCTTCTTCTCACTGTTCTACTATCACTGACTTCTAAACACAACATGACTCTACACTGCAACAATGCAAATCTATCTGTTATCTTTATGGGAGGATAGTACAGGATTCATAACAAAAAGATACTGCCATTATTATTATTAGTAGTAGTAGTAGTAGTTGTAGTATCTCATCTAATTGATCATTAATTATCTATTAACATTAAACATTTTTAACATTATGTTATGTGATAACAGTATTATTATATATTGAGCACACCTGATCTCTATTATTATTTCAGGGCTTCAACAGTGTACTGGAACAAACATCAGTGTTTTACAGTTAAATGTTAAACGAGGAAAGGAATGACTAACAATAGATCACTCAGATAGACTGGCAGTGTCAGTCTGTCCCACACACAACATTATGTTGTCACATACAGTGGGGAGAACAAGTATTTATTTAGTACACTGCCGATTTTGCAGGTTTTCCCACTTAGAAAGCATGTAGAAGTCTGTAATTTGTATCATAGGTACTCTTCAACTGTGAGAGTTGGAATTTAAAACAAACATCCAGAAAATCACATTGTATGATTTTTAAATAATTAATTTGCATGACATAAGTATTAGATCACCTACCAACCAGTAAGAATTCCGGCTCTCACAGACCTGTTAGTTTTTCTTTAAGAAGCCCTCCTGTTCTCCACTCATTACCTGTATTAACTGAACCTGCACAAGGCTGGGATGGGCTACAGGACAATAGACAAGCAGCTTGGTGAGAAGGCAACAACTGAAACATACAGCCAGGGCAACTAAGGAGTGGCTCCGTAAGAAGCATCTCAAGGTCCTGGAGTGGCCTAGCCAGTCTCCAGACCTGAACCCAATAGAAAATCTTTGGAGGGAGCTGAAAGTCCATATTGCCCAGCGACAGCCCTGAAACTGGAGAAGATCTGTATGGAGGAGTGGGCCAAAATCCCTGCTGCAGTGTGTGCAAACCTGGTCAAGAACTACAGGAAACGTCTGATCTCTGTAATTGTAAACAAAGGTTTCTGCGCCAAATATTAAGTTCTGTTTTTCTGATGTATCAAATACTTATGTCATGCAATAAAATGCAAATTAATGACTTAAAAATCATACAATGTGATTTTTCTGGATTTTTGTTTTAGATTTCGTCTCTCACAGTTGAAGTGTACCTATGATAAAAATTACAGACCTCTACATGCTTGGTAAGTAGGAAAACCTGCAAAATTAGCAGTGTATCAAATACTTGTTCTCCCCACTGTACATGTATATTCACTCAAGCACCAAATGTGTATTAATCCACTGCTGAAAATAATTCCTAATTTTTCTGTTTCAGTGAAATTTGCAGCTGTTTTAGGAAGTTACTTAGCTTTACTTAATATAAAATGAAACTATGAATCTTTTAAGGCCTGGAAGTAATAAAAGACAGACTAGCACACTGTTGCTTTAACTTTTATGAGACTTGTTGACTGTAAGTAAAGCATAGAATAACACCAGAGTCATCATTGATACTTACAACAGCCTCGATCTACTAATATGAATACAAAACACATGCCTGTATGCACAAATGATGTATAACTACAACCGCTACAACAATAACAGGTGTAATTTATCCAACTGTGTTCAGAATGAGAGAAGAAGACAGATACTCACAGCAGTTGGTGACAGCAAAGCTGTTGGCCACTTCCAGGTTATCTATGTGTGGAGTCAGTCTGAAATCTGTCATCCCAAACTGAACCATGCCAACTCTGAATGCACTGTACTCCTGATCTGCACCCCTGGGGAATAAACCACCTGAAACAGACAGGCAGGGAGAGAGAGAGAGAGAGAGAGAGAGAGAGAGAGAGAGAGAGAGAGAGAGAGAGAGAGAGAGGGAGAGAGAGAGAGAGAGAGAGAGAGAGAGAGAGAGAGAGAGAGAGAGAGAGAAAGAGAGGCCCATGGTCAAACAGAAAAGAAAACCGGAAGAAAACAGAGGAATTAAAGTTTACACAGTAACACAGTAATCACAATTACAGTTTTCACAAACAGCCTGAAAATATAATAATTTTCAAGAAGACAGCTGTAGATACTGCTACACGATGCACCATCAAATAATGTCAAGTCTCAGAGGTTTTGAGGTCATGGCTGCAGATACTTCTGTCACTGCAGGACAGTCACTCTATTAGTGCAATAAAATCATTCCAGTCTCTGGCTAAGCTCATCATTCAACAGTCAGGCAGCATTACTTATAGCAAATACACTAACCTCATCTGTATTGAGGCCATCATGTGTAGGATTAGAAATTAAGCTTAGAAATGTCTTACTTTCCTTACTGCCTTACTGGTGATACTCAGACAGAAACAGAGGGGAACCCTTATGGACCTCTTGGTTTTCTGAGAGACCAAACATATCAGCATTTTAAGTGTAATCTCTTTTATTTAATAATTATTCTCTTCTAATTATTATATTATAATATTATAAGTTATTATTATAATTTCAGCCTAATTTTCAATCAAGTTTGCTTCAGAAATTAAAGGGTTACTGTCATTACACCATGTTTGTTGTTGCTGTAGTCTCTAGGCAGAGAAAAGGTTAGCTGGCTCCTCATTGGATAGAACTTCATAACCAAGACAGAAGCGTATGTGTTTGTTTAGAAAGTGACAGGTGAATTAACCAATCACATTTTGATTTATAGTGGGCAGGACCAGAAATCATCCCCCTAGCAGTGCTGCCAACTTGGCAACTTTTTTCCTAAATCTGATGACTTTCCAAATTCTCTCAGGGACTATTTTTCTCAAAAGCCATTAGTGACAAATCCAGAGACTTTTTCTGGTGACACTGACGTGAAAGCTCGTATCACTCTGTAGTTAGTCCTCAACGAGCCCCGCCCCAAAGCACTGACAAGCGGTCAGATTCACAGTAGCCTCGAGCAGCAGTCCCAGTCAGAGCAGAGAGGAGACCCTCACCACTCCTCGTCTAGACTGCAAATGAATCATGTGCAAACCTGCTGCTGTTCCCATCCTGGTTTACAGAGCGGGGTGTAAATGTAAATGTTTCTTCACTTCACACTAAAATAAATCACTGCATTTTGACTCACACAGCCTCAGTAAACTAAACATCTAGCTAGCTAGCTATGTCTAAACTGTACAGAAAGAAGTGGGAATCAAACCCTGAATTCAAAGACTGGTTGAAGCCATTTATTGGTGATGATACACGGGCATACTGCCTGTACTGTAAGGTTGATTTCTGCATCAAACTTTGTGATATAAAAAAACACAAGACAACACAAAAACACACTCAAAAGGCAAAGCCTTACAGTTCTACCCAAAGCAACTGCCATTGATCAGTAAAAACATTGATTCTGTAAAAAAGGCTGAAGCCACCATGGCATTAGATATATATGAACACTGTTCTATGCTGGCATGTGATCACATTGGGGAAGCATGTAAAGCTGCTTTCTCAGACTCCACTGCTGCTACTTATTTTAAAATGCATAGGACAAAGTGCACAGAAATGATTAATGTTGTTCTAGCACCATACTTTCTAAAATAGTTGGTCGAAGATGTGGGTGACCATAGTGCCACACATTGGCTCTCCATTAAACCAGAGGTTTCACACATTTTGGACCAGTGGGAGGCGCTTAAATTGCATTTTGCACCAAGTGAACACTTCTACATGGCTGAGGTTTTATACTCTATGTACAGTGAAAAAATAGCTAAGCTTCTTGGCTACTCTCCTGCAGACATAGACAAGACTGTCCAGCAATGGCGTGCCATCCATCTTAGGAAGTGGAATGACACAAAGAACAAAGTGGGCTTCTGGAATGAGGTTTGGAAGTTCAGGGATGCAGCTGGTCAATCCATCTATTCAGCCAGATGAGTGTGGTAAAATGCAAACTGAGAAATCGAATGTCCTTGCAGACCCTAAACTCCATCCTGTATGTCTGATACGGTCTGAAGTTGTCTGGTGAGGCTTGCTATGAGCACAAGCTGCCTGATAATGTTTTGCAGCTTTTTGGCACATCAGCAGCTTACTCATTTAAGTCAGCTGCCTCAGTTGCTGAACCTGCCATAAAAAGCCTTGACCAAAATGAAGATGACCTACTCTTTCTGTGAGCCAGCACATGTTCTCACAAATGTTCATGTTTTACTGTGACTTGTTGCAGGTTTCTAAGTGGAGCATCAAGTTAAAAGAGAAGGTTATTATGCGCAATGTCACCGCGCATAATAGTCTTTTGAGTACATTTGATATTCTAACATTTAACAGAACAAAATTTATGTAAAATTTTAAAAAAACAAACCAAGAATCAACAGAAGAACATTCATTTGTAGTTCTTAACATATTTAGGTTTTTTTTAACTGACTTTTTGTCTCTCCCATGGCATTATTCCTCTCTGCAAATTGACAATTATGCAAATTGGGAGATTACGTCATTTAGCGACTTCTAGCAACTTTTAGGACAGCCAATAGCTACTTTCCTTACTGAGAAGTTGGCAGCACTGCCCCCTATGCCTTCCTGAAGGCCAGAACTATCTTGTACCGTTATGCTTTAATTCAAGGCTCCCTTGTCATGTTATTAGTTTGGTAATGCTACATCTTAAAAGTGATTATGTGTTCATAAAGGCTGTTTTGTGTACAGTATCTAGTAATTTTATTAAGTTAAGAGTAGCTTATTAAAGGTCATTTCCGGAACGGGACCACGCCACAACTGCCCCGCCTCCGGCCATTCCTATAAATACCACCTAGATTTCTCCTCCCCTTCCCGTGCAGGCAGTCTCAGTCTTCATGGTCATCGGAGAAACAGATCGTGCTTCCCACATAATTACATTAACAAAACTTGAACAAATGCTACAATTTTCACTCCAAGAGCCAACTCACCAAGGATCACGAACTACTAATCAACACATCCGACTTGACTGAAGATTTGTGTGAAACCGGCTCTCCTCTGTCACCCAGCAGCAGACCTCAGCCAAGTCCTGGCGGAGCCGCTGTGCTCAGCGGTGCACATGCCGGCCTTATGGGCTCTTTAACCCACGCTCCCCTGATGTGACACTACCGGTATATCTGCGGCTTCCTATCCTCCAGCGAGGGGGAAGCAGGGAACCAGGGAAGCAACAGGCATAGCCACGGGAGCAACAGCTTCAACTCTCCCCTCCTTAGCCGCTTCAACAGTCCAGGTAACGCTCCACAACACCAAACTCACGGCTCTCCGTCTGGTCGCCTTTACATCCACAAACGGACCCCGACATCAGCGACCGAAGCGCGGGCGGCGGTTTCCTGCATAGGATGCCTTCCCTATCAACCTCAGCCACATTAAACTAAAGCTTCACTGTTTACTCAGTGGCAACCATAGACTGTATGGTGGCAACAACAGCCACTGGGTCTCCCGCGCCCCCGCCAGCACACATAATGTTAGAGCCCTGTAGCCCCACGGCCACAGCCCCCCCTGGCGGGGGCCAGGTAGTATTGCATGGCAATAGTTCCTCATTCTAGTCAGACTTCTCAGTATTTATACCAACGGCACGAGACATCAGCTCTGCATCATACCTTACCCACCTCCACTACTTTGTAGTAAAGAATTCATTTATTAATTTAAAGCTGCAGTTGCAAGTCTTGTAAAAGTAACTTTTTGTCATATTTACTAAGACTGTCACTATGTAAAGACAGCATTACATGAAACTAGTAATGTGTAAAAAAAACAAAACAAAAAACAGGCTCATTTAGCCCCGCCTACTGCTCCTACTGCAGAATCTACCGCTGCCGGAAAAAAGAACCAATCAGAGCCAGGATTGTGTCTGATGGAGTGTCTGACAGCTGTCAATCACTGCTCACGCACACAGGCCCCTCCCCTTCCTCCTCAGCTCGGTCAAGCTCATATCTGAGTTTGGTATAGCCATGTGAAAGTCACTGTAAAGCGTTTTATATCTAGCTGTGTGGAGTGTAGTTCATGTATTACCGATTGTGTGCGCCCCACGTCAGCCTCCTCTGGGGGAGGGACTTTGGAGGCAGGGCAGGAGTGCAGCAGAAAGGGAGGGGGAGGGATCTGACAGTTGTACGTCCTCAAATTTGATGCTAAGTCCTCTCTCTCCTCAAAGCTTTAAAGTCTCTTCCACAATGTATTTTTCCATTCACCAGCTGCAAGCTCCTCGTGTTACACGCACTTG
Source organism: Scomber japonicus (assembly GCF_027409825.1). Lineage (NCBI taxonomy): Eukaryota > Metazoa > Chordata > Actinopteri > Scombriformes > Scombridae > Scomber > Scomber japonicus. Next base: position 39,304,087 of record NC_070579.1, on the reverse strand, counting down.
CACATTACAAACACCGGGTTGCATGTTGCTAGTACATCTAGTCAATCGTCATTTAAGCATCAGCTGCAATTAAACGCATGTCGCACCTTACTAACACAACTTAACACAAATACTAACCGAAATCACTTCATATCATTCATGTTAAAAGATTACTAACAAAATTTATCACAAATACAACTAACCTGAAATTGCTTCTATATCATCTGTGTCATAAGCACCTAACACCAGGATGCCAGTGCCCACTGCTGTTTTCCTGCTTCAACCACAGCACTTAGCTATGACCGGACTTCGGGCACCGGGATGCCTGCGACCCATGCTGTTTCCTCACTACAACCGCAGCGCTTCGCTTACAGGGATGCCTGTGACCAATGCTCATCTCATTGACCATTTCATTATCGAAGCCCCTTTCATACGTTCAACGCAACCTACCTGTCGGTCTCTCTCGTCACTTCGACCATTTCCTTATCAACGCCCCTTACATGTTCAACTTAACATGTCGTCCTATCTCATCACTATAACTATCTTTCTTCCTCTCCTCCATAGGGTCCTGGAGGGGTCCTCGATGCCTGGGTGCTGCGGTGGACCTTCTACGAGCCTCCTCACAACGCAGTTGGCAATAGAAGAACTATGCTCATCAATTGTTTTCTTAATAAATCGTTCAAGCGCATCATGTTGTGGGTGTGGTCCTTGCTAGTGAAATAATGTAATGCTAATACATTTTTTCTATGGGATTTCCTATTGTATTAAAATGTTAGTGTCATGCTAAGTGAGGATTAGTGCCCTGTCAGCCAGTCTACCTGGAAACCTACTTACAAATAGTAGTGTATTAAAGTTATCAGCAAACACATACATTCTTTCATTCTTTCAACTTTACATGAATAACAGCACATGACTGTAGTTTGATTTGTTTGAGAGAGCTGCAAGCTGCTAACAGCAGCTGGTCCCCTGCTGTTTTTGTATTATTTTTGTGATTGCTCTGAATAATAAATGTATTCCTTGATTTTGAAACAGTAGCCTTATTTAAATTTTGAGGCTGTTGCATGGTTAAATCAATTAGTTTTAGTTTATGAAAAAGGCTTTTTTAGATGAGCTGAAGGCCCAGCTCTAATAGTCACACTTTGCTACTACTTCAAGCTTCAACATCAGAATAATTTGAAAGGTGATACTGACAATGGTATACAGGACAGCGTTGGCCAATCACATACATGCAAGTGCACATTGGTGGATTACTTTGTAACATGAACACCATATCTGAGATATATTTGGCATGTTTGAATATTTGACAGAGAACACAGGGAAATAAAAAGTAAAAGAAAGAAAAATAAAATGCCACAATTCATACAGTAGAGCAAACAAAACAAAACTATGCTGCGGTTCGATTTTGAACCCCAGTAGTGCCCTGGATTCTCCATAAGCAGGTATGTGGTCATAAGCCAAAATATTGAACAAAAGTGAAAGTGTAACCTACCTAAAGCTGATCATCATAGGTATTACAGTTATATATATAGCCTATGTAAAATGTCATAGCAATCCATCCAATAGTTGAGATCTTTTCACTATAAACGGTCAGGTGAGAGCATACTATCACTGGCCTCTAGGATTCATTCTGCACCAGCTTGCTAAAGATACTGCCTGCCTGACTGCATCTACAGTCCCACTGCATCCCAGTAGCACACATCTTGAGAAGTGTGGCAGAGGTCAGTCAGTCATGCTGGATCAGCCAGTGAAAGTGGGAGATGAGAAATGTTTATTTATTTATGTATGGTTATACATTATTTCAGTTTTTTTAATAGAATTTAAGAAACACTGCCTGAGACACTGAATTTGCTGCAAATGAGAACATGTGTTCACAGCAGACCCTTTCCCCCCAAACATTATCAAATGTGCAGGGTATGGGTTTTCTTTTTAAACAATATTACTTTAAAAAAAACCCACTTTAGCTCAGCTGTACCACTTGTGGTGGAGCTGGCAGAATGAGGTCATTTTTTCACACACACGATCCTTGGCCCCAAGCAGGGATACTAGGCTGCATCAGGAAAGTATGGCTGCTTGCAGTGAGGCAGAATTATTAGCTCCTGTGACTGACAAGTCTTAACAAGCTCGCCGAACTTCTTCATCAGAAAGAAGGCCACCACTAGTAATCGACCATTGGCTTAGTCAGGACATCACATTGGCTCCTACTCATCTCACGGTCTGCTGTCAATTCTTTTATAGTGTGAGGGACTGCAGGATCATTAGTAGGAGTGGGGAGAGTGGATGATCCGTATGTTTCCCTGAAATAAAAATTGATTTCATATTTGGACCCTCCAGTTAACCAAGACCAATTTTATAATACCAACTACAATTATATTATCTTGTACAATTTGTCTATTCATTACTTCATTACAATGACTTAAAGTGCATAATTAGTAGCAGGAATTTTGGACAATTTTTCCTATTTGCTTTTGTGACAAGAGTTGGGTGAGAAGATAGATACCACTCTACTGTCTGCTGCCAGCATCCGGTTAGCTTAGTTCATCATAGAGACTGGAAACAGTTTGAGTTTTGGCTGAGGATAACAAAATCTTGTCACTGTGATGTCACCAGACTGCCAGCAGAGACTTCAGAAAGTTACTGCCCAGCCAAGTCACATAACCCACATAAGAGTACAATGTTGTGTTTTTACACTTACAAAAAAAAAATGACATGCTCATTATTAAACATTAGAGAAGCTGGTGGGTGGATTTAGTTATGTTTACGCAGAGTCAGTCCAGCTGTTTCTCTGTATTTCTAGAGTGGAAGTGGCACCATGTTAACTTGCATTGTCCCTATCAAATAAACTGAATAAAAAATAATAACACAGATGTGCATCAGGATTACACCAACATATTTTTTAAAATATACATAATGTCTATTCATAGTATTTATCAGAATGAACTAATCACAGTAATTATGGATGAAATGACATGTTAGCCTGACACTACTAAGGGTGAGGGATCAGCACCTTGGAGAGTGCCACTGCAGACACATTATATGAGGGGGTTATCACATGATTGACAGCTGCATCTCCGGTGAACGGAGGGAAAGAGACATGAAAATATGCAGCACAAAGCCAGTTGTTGGTGTTTTTGTGGAAAATGGATCTGTCTCTGGAGGAAAGATGCTCCGCTGCCACTTAGTGATTTTATCCTCATGAAAAGCATCTAAACATCTGTGGTTAAAACATCTGTACTGATCTGTTAATGATTGGGGGTGATTCTTACAGTGACTGTTCTCCATAGCTATTTATACTGTGTGAAAAGTTTCTCCTTCAGTTCATTAAATTCCAGTAACATCAGCAGGACTGATATGTTGATAAATCTGCAGCCTCAGAGATGCTGCACCAGAGCACAGTGCCATTACACGCAGTTGTTCACTGTGTTTACCTTCATTAAATCAGCTGATGACACCAGGCGGCTACAGTATAACCATACACACCTCTACACTTATCAAACTGGTCAGTTATACAACCGTATTCTTCCTTTTTATGAATGACACAATAGGTTAGCAGCTCATCAGCCTCTTTTACAACTTTCTATTCAGCAAAAGTAACTTGTGTTTTATTTTTGAGACACATTGCAGTGCAAGTGCTGTTTTTGTCAGATCATGACAATTACACCATCCACAGTTGGGTGCCCCCAACCCTCTTCAAAACTCATTCCAGCAGAAATCTCTTTCAGTTCACGCACAAGCAGATCTGCTTCCTTGTGCCATTATAATTAGAATCTTCCAAAGTGTAAGCACACCTGGCTTATAAAGTGAATGGGAGATACACTGATTGGTTTACCACACCCATGATTAATTAAGAGACTAAGTACCACCTCTTTGAATCATCTACCTGGCACAGCCTGCATTTTTCCACCGTTAAACTAGCAAAAATCTCTCTCTCGCATGTTTCCTGTCTGTCTACTGGTAAATAAAGGCGTCTATGCCAACAAAATCTTTAAAAAAAAAAAAAAAATCCAGTGACTGTATATTTTAAGTGTTTTTTTTTCAGAATATACTGGTAATACATTATAAATTCAATGTCAGTATACCTCTTTTATATTTACAAAACTGTACTTCTATATTTGAACCTTGCTGTACTGTACTGTACTGCTGTTCAATGTTAGTTGATGAAAGGAGCCAAGAATACAGGAAAAATATGCAAAAATATTCAATGTCTTAAGTACAGTTCTCAGTATATTAAGTATGTCAAATAAGTAAGTGGTTTTAATTTAACACAACTTCAAGTATAGTTATTTTAAATATTTAAAAAGTACACTAAAACGTATGAAGTATACTTTCAGAAAATATGTAAGTATATATTTTTTTTACTTAGGCAACCATCCTCCCTCTCCCTCAACACTGGTGCCCCCCAAGGCTATGTGCTGAGCTCTCACTCTACACTCATGAATGCCTTCACATCAGACTCTAACATCATAATAAAGTCTGCTGACAACATGGCCATGGTGAGCAGTTCTACATGACTGAGTTTAAGCACCTGGAGAGCAGGTGCCAGGAGAATAACCTCATGTTGAATGTCAGTAAAACTAAAGAACTGATAGTGTATTTTGGCAGGAAGCAGCAGAGGAATTACCAAGTACTCAGGATCAGCGAGGCTCAGGTGGAGAGGGTGGACAGCTTGAAATATCTCTCTGTCACTTTTATACCTGCACCACAGAGAGCATCTTGTCTGGGAGCATCACCATCTAAATGGGCAGCAGCACCAACCATGACTACTTGGCCCCTTAGGTGAGTGGCCCGATCAGCTGAGCCAACCATCAGAACTACCCTCCCCAACATGCAGGAGATGCAGATTAAAGGCCAAGAACATTGTCAGGGAGCCCAGTCATGTTACAGTCTTTTCTCTGTGCTTACAGATTTATTTTATTTAATTTTGCACAGTTCTTAGTCCACTGAAAAACAATATGACACATAACTGTCAGATAAGATAAATGGTCTGCAGCCTTTTTATTTTAAAAAGTTTGAAAGCATCTTACAGTCACCTGCCTGTATGAGAATAACAGACTGTGTTGTTATTCATATCATGTCTCCAGCAGTGGAGAGCAGCCTCTCTGCTGCACTGATAGCTGCTAATGACATCGTTGTACAACATGCTAAGCAAGCAAAGGCTTGTTGAAATATTTTCTTCACCTCAGAGTTGGTTAGTTTAATGCTTCAGTGTGTGTTGGTCAACTGTTTTCATCTGTTACTGCTGGAGTTCACAGTTCTAACTTCAGTCTGTGAACAAGTTTGCAACCACAAAAATGCTTGCAACCACAGCCTTTTGTGATGATGAACTGTAGCATGTGCATTGTCTCTTTAATGGATGTGGTTGAGTCAAACCATTGGGGGACAACGATTAGTTGGCATTGTCGACAAAAAACAACATCAAAATGAGTCACAGACAAATTTAATTGTCGATTGCTTTGTGGAGCTGTGAACTCCAGCAGTAAGAAACAAGAGCAGCCGACCAACACACACTGCAGCATCAAACATCTTAAACCAACTCTGAGGTGAAGAAAATAAGTCGGTGCTCAGTCTGTCTCACCTCAACATCACTGCTCCCTCTCAGTGTGTTGGACAGTGAAGTCTTTCCTGAAGCTAACTGGAGCCAGCCGTCTCAAAAAGTCCTTGGTAAGCCATGATATAACACTGTGGTAACTCATCCGATTCAGTGGCAATACGGGCAGCCAGCCTCTTACCAGGGGCAGTACATCATGTCAGTGATATAATGTCACTGTGTGGATCAGTTGACCTTGTTACAGTGCGCACCCTAGTTCTAGTTTATGATGAGATGGGGAGAGGAGCAGAGGGAGTCTCTTCACTTAAAACCTTAGGTAGGAGCCACGAGAAATCGAAAGCACCTCATTTGTATGGGAGCCTAATGATGAAAATCAGTCTGTGAATCTGTCGTTTCACAGACACATTGTTGTATTTTTTTCTGGACTGTGAGTAAAATCATTAAGAATGATTAATTAAATGAGTCTGCACATCACCGAGGTGAACTGGTTTAGTCTTGACTCTTGGTTGACACTGCTGGAGGATGGGATATATTGATTGATAAGTGTGTCTTTTTGTGTGATGTAGGATAGATTTGTGCAGTTTACTTTTATTTAATTAGCAATATGTTATAATTCATAATTAATTAAAATGTCCAAGTACCCAAATTAGTATAATTTAAGTTACGCTTTGCAGCTATAAGAACACATTTGCTCTTTTTGATATAACAGGAGGAAGCAATCACATGGTAGTATTTATTTTGAAATCTATGAATGTCAGACTCAAGAAGGTGTGACTTCTATATAAAAGCTAAGTGTATGTTTTTCCTGTGAAAGAACTCCAGAGTGCTTGTCTGCTTCTGAGGGGCATTAAATCCCCGAGAATTTCATGACTAAACAGTGATATTATTCAACCGTATAAATGTGTATTTAAAAGTATGACATGTAGCTGCACAAGATAAAAACTTGGCTGTACATGTGGTTCCTGGGCTAGCACCCTCCCCTTCCCCCAAACACACACACACACACACACACACACACACACACACACACAGACACACACACACACACACACAAACACACACACACAAATAAATAATTGTCCAACCAGAGTCCTATTTCTCCAAAAAGTTGATGTTGAAACACTCCCCACCTCCCAGAAAAAGTGTACCAGTGATCATGGAAAAGCAGGCATAGTCCCCCTCACCCTCCACTCAAAATGAATTATATTTTAACCATGGGACAGTGAACCAAGTGACATACAATACAGGGGTCTTGCAGCATAGTATCCAATGTCCCAAAGGCAGTAATTATCAAATAAAACTAAACACAGGCAGCAACCTAAATTGTATCAGACTGCATAGTCTACCATTATTAAGACATAACGCTGAACCCTGAAATAAGAGGCCGCACTTGTCAAAATCAAGAGGGAAGCGCATATTGAATTCAATTTGAGAAAAGTGCAGGGTTTGCGGCTCATAGTTCATCATTATTCTGCTTGTAGGGTTCATGGAGAGAGAAAAAAAGAAAGAAAGAAAAATATAGATCTATATTAGCTCAGTCTTGATTCAGTCTTACCATTTTCAGTTGCTTTCTCCCCTTCTTTGAAACAAAGAAAAGACCACCGATGCTCTTACGCCTTTTCCAAGGACACAATAAACTGCTCAGCCTCAATCAGCTCCTGGAATGTGTAGGTGTTGCTTGATTGTGGCGGGGTAAAGTAGGAAAGCCTCGAAGCCACGGGTCCAGGTCTCATGCATGACCTTGTAGCATGGTCTCTGCTGCTTTTTTGTGGCCTTGCTGTAGTCGGCGGTGAACTTCAACTGGATGCTAGCAAACTGGTATTTATCCTGGTTTAATTTAGTATGTGGTCTTCATTATGTACTTTGCTGGGACCAGGGTTTGATAGATGGCCGAGATGGTGGCACCTCATTATCTCGGGTGTAGCGGATCCTTGCAAACATTTCAGTCAGGTAAGCCAAAGCATTCGGGCCCTCAGCACCTTCTTTAGGATTGAATAGGAGCAGGTTATCCGTGGGTGCCCTGTCCTCCATTTCAGTAAGTTTAGCTTAGCATGTTTGCATTTTCTTCAGACATAACTCGCTGGATTTTTCGGCATCAGCAACACATTTGTGTAGTTTTGCTGTTTCTGAGCTTATTTCTTCAGTGTGGAGATCATAGTGTTGATTCGTTTCTCAAGTTTCTCTAATTTTTTGTGGAGTTGGGTCATCATATCTTGCTTGGCGGCGATAACTTGTCTTGTTTTCCCCTTTTACTTAAGCAATAAAGTAAGGATAATGAAAGACCAAGTCCAATATCTATAACTCTGCCCACACAGTTGAGACTTTTCTTTAAGTTTGAGGAGGGTGGACACAGAGATTGTCTATGCTGCTGCCATGACACCGGAAGATCCAATCAGTTTTCACACATTTCTTGAATACACCAAGGGAGTCAACAAATTGTGTAGCTCATTCCACCTCTCAGTAGCTTTGGCTAAAGTGTAACCATGCTCTAGGGATCACTTCACAGCCATTTTGGACAAGAGAACGATTACAGTGACACATAATTCTCTCAGTGTACATATGGCAGGGGTATTGTATTAAAATAGACTTGAAAACTCCAAACCCATGAATTATCATACACACTGATATTGATCTTCTCATCTTACTCCTAGAAATACACTTAAATGTATTTTCCAAAATGTTCATTTCTTAATAAGTGTTGTGGACATGGTTCTATAGTCCTGTAAGATGAAACATGGATCATGTGAGTGTGAAACACTATTGACCATCTGGGGATTCTGTTTGCTTCCATCTAAGAATAACCTATCAGCCCCTAGATCTGCTAAACAACACCACACAATTAAAAGACTCTCTAAAGTTATGACAAAATGTTGTCTGGCAACTTCTAAAACTATTACATATGACATTTTATGACACTTTTAATGATCTGCTAGCACCACAGTTAAGGTTGCAATGCTGTCAGTTTGGAGTCAGTCTTGCCCAACCATGTGCCAGAGCCATAAGTCTACAGGTTTCCTTTCAATTGTGAGTTCACTTCTGAGTTCTTCCCCTTTACTAGAAGGAGTGCTAATCAGTCGGTGGAGGGTCTGGTTGGAATTAAAACTGAGAAACAACCACACAAAGAGGGCACATTTCACAATGTGTTAACTGTCAGCTTCTTAATATGTGTATACTCTGTCTCTGGCACTCAACCCAGAGCCCACTGGTTCCTAATGAAGACAAAAAAAGTGCACAGATATACAGTTTCATTTAAATTGAGTCTTTGCAGGTCCCCAATTATTACATTCACTTGACATAGACAATTAACACATTATGAAAGAATTTAGATCAGCACCCAATGTTTGACTACGGTAAGCCCTTTGACTTTCCGACACAGAAGCAATCACTGGCTCTCTGTCTTCAGGGACCCTTGGCTCTTTGGGGCCCTAGCCATGTAGTTCTGTCTATCCACAAGTTGGCCACAGTTTTCATTACATTTTTTGGGTCTGTTGAATTAATATACTTTGTGTTCTATAGTGAGTAGCATATTCACATTGTGTCTTGTAATGGGAAATAGTTGACAAGAAAGGCTTGAGCTGATACCTATATGACAGGTGAACCTGATAATATGAAATGATTTTTTTTACACCCCACTAGGAACATTATCATTTTGATAACCAACTAAATTCTACTGTAGTTCTGACATTTGTACTTCACATATCTAAGTACAGCCTTTGGGTGTATTTCAGTGTAGCCTAGTGATCTGTGGCCTGAAAATCCAGCACATCCTCTCAGGGTTTGTTCTGCCTGCATTGATGCTCTACCAGGGAATGGGCTTCAGGAAAGATGCCCGAAGTGCTAAATTTGGATGGTGTTGGATTTATCTGCCGTTAACTGTGTGCCATGTTAACACCTTCAAGACAAACACGCACGTGCGCACGCGCGCATACACTGCACTGCTATTAAGATGTACGTGCAAATGAGCGCATACACAAATATAAATGAAAATGTTGACATAATTAGAACACTGCAGCAGCCGCTGTAAAGTCAGAAGGCCTCTCCTTATGAAGAACGGAGTAAGGAGGACAGAGATAAGACAGGCCCACATCAGGAGGACGAGGACACGGGGAGCGATGAATGGGAGAATGAGAAAATCCAGCAGGGAGAAATAATTAAGACGGACGGTTGAACGAGAGAGGTGAAGATAAGAATGATGGTTACGATGACAGAAATTAAACTCCTACCGATTTGGACGCTCGGAGATCCGCACAACGCCTCGCGCCATAATAATGTGACTACAAACAGCAGCTTCATGGTGGTATTCAGGTTCCTCACGCGACGCCAAAGCAGCCTGAGATAGAGGTTCCTACCAAAACATCACCTCCATCACACACTGTGCGAGCTCATGGCGTCATTCCAGGTTCGCTCGAGCTCTGCAGATGCCCTGTCCTGTCTCTTGAGGTGCGCGTGCCGTTCCTGCTGCTGCTGCTGCTGCTGGACTGAGGGCGCGCGCAGAGAATTGCTTAGGAATACCGATGAGGCACGAGAGAGAACCGAGGACAGCCGACAGCCTAACGTGAAGCAGCGTTTCTATGACCAGGCTGTAGGGGAGCCTGCAGCTGGACACATGCATACTGCAAGGAAAGAAAATGAATTGTCATTTTCAATATGGGCTGAGAATACATTTTACTATAATACATGAAAATAAAATACGTGCACATTGAAAATATGGATTTCATTATTTATGTTTTTATTCTTTTTTATATTCGTATGTTTATCTTATTGTAGTTCAACTATTCTATATTCTATTCTATATAGCTACTACTGTAGGTTAGTTTCCTGTAAAGCCTGGATATGATCTTTTCCTCTCCATCTTCTTTCTGTTCATCTGAGTTCACCTACTCCTCTTTGCATTCCATAAAATCACCCTGGTCTCTCAGTCTTTACCTGCCATCTTTCATTCAGCTTTGGCTTTATTAAGTTATTAATTTCTAAAAATATACTCTGCAGTCAAGCCTGACATTATTGCCAATAACTACTGCACCACAGAGTATTTTTGTTATTCTTAGATTCTTCTTGCGTTTACTTTGTGTTTATTTATACATTTAACCACTGAAGCTTTGAAGCTCTGTTATCAGTCCTGAAATAATAGCACCTACTACAATGTTAAGTAGTTTTCAATAATGGGGGAAGCATTTTGTCTAATGAATATGTATTCTATTTTTAAAAAATGGTTCAATTATAAATATTAATTTAGGTTTAGATTTTCAGTTCAGGAGAATTGTTTTCTTGGTGAAAGAGAGATGGCCAATCTGTTCTTGTTCTTGTTCGGTAAGTTGATTAATGAAGGGTCTGTAGAGATGCTCGGATTCTGCAGTTCAAGATGGAAGAGAGTTACCATGTTACAGAGTCCCAAAAGGAGTGAACTGGTTGGCAGACCCAGAGTGCATGAACATAATTATCTTTAATGTCCATTGTGAATTGTGAACAAGTGTCTGTGTGCACTAGTCTCATTTTGTACCCTTTATTTTGAGCCATATGTGTTCTATGGATGCTTTTGTATTGGATAAGCTGTAGGTTTATATTGGCTGTCATGTCACTGAATTATCATGTCATTTATTATTTGTATTTAATTATTGGACCCACAGAAATATCTAGTGTCAGTCCCTAACCCTAATCCTAACCCCATAATACAAATCTTACACAAGAATATAGATTCATCACTCTAGTTCCAAAGTATTCAGTTAAAATCTAATCTAATTGCATAATGGGAGTGATACCGGCCTTCCCCCTGTTGTCATATAGTGTAATTCAGTTCATTATGTTGTGAAACAGCAGTTTCCCCTTTTTTCTCTCTTCTGAGCTCATTTTTAAGTGTTACTCCCTTTATCACCTGGTCATTGCATTCTTTTCTATATACTACACACATTTCCTAAACCTCAGAAATGACAGAACAAGATAAAAGAAACCACTGTCAGGGACTGATTCCAACATCTTAAGCTTTATACTGTTAGAACAGCACTTCTGGAAAAAAAATGTATATCCCAGCTGTCACAACACAGAATAATATGACACATTAAAACAGATAACTTGAAATGTAACTTGCTGTCACTCACAAATATTAAAACACAATAATACATTAAAAAGTGTGAAATTATGTGTCAGTTGAAGGTACATAAGAGAATGTATGTCTGTGAATGTTGAGTTAGGTGCAATCACATCTGCAAAGAATGTAAAAAGAAGGGGAATACTAATGTAATAATGGTCATTAAAAATAAGATACTGAAAATGTACAGAGAATAGAAAGTATTCAAATGATCAGCTTTGTTTTACTGACCCTCTGAGGAAGTGTATGAAATCACATTGCTTTGTATATTCATATTTTGGCCTTCAAAGAATTGAAGCACATGCTTTTTGAAACAAAGGAATTCACTCTGTAAGGTGTCTTTACCTTTCCCTCCAGCTGTAGCTCTAGCATGGGTTTGATGTCTCGTCTTGAGTCAACTTATAATCAAAGCATCCATCTCATTGCAGATCTACAATTGTATCTGACTTTCTCTTTGATTGATGACTTGAGCTCCTGGACCTTCTCCATTACTTCAAGTAGTTTTGCTTGTTGATTAGCCACTTTACTTAGCTCCCCCGACATGAGAAGATATATACAAATATAATTAGCATTATATAGATATAAAATATCTATAGATATATCTTGGGACATATAATAGCAGTGTGGATAACAAGTGAGGATCTTGTGACTCAACAGAATATTTTAAACTTCCATAAGACCCCAGTTGGTCAACTCTGGTTTACTAGACAAGGGCTCTTAATTTGAATTTTGAAATGAGCATGGAGACACAGTCTGACCACGCTTTGTGTTATTGTACATGTGCATAATATTCTCTCACTACTGGATCCTAGCAAGCAACTTCAGTAGAATAGAGACAAATGTGCTTATAGCACTGAAACTTCTATCAGTTATGATCAATTTATTTTTAAGTTATTGCTGAAATCTGCTAACATGGTCACATCATTAAAAAAAGTCAAGAAATGTGATCATACAGGTTAAAAAAAAACTCAAAAGATGATTTAAACCTTTTTAGTTGGGAGGTATAACCAAAAGAGAGCACACCTGAAATGTCAATTATGACAATTGCACAGGAAAAGGGTGGTAGATTGTGTAAAAACTATGATACATGTTCACAGACGACAATTTCCTGTTTTCTCTTCCAAATAAATAACCCAGGCTTTGCTTAGATCATCTCTGATTGTCTGACTGTTCGTGTTTAGAGCCCATCTTATTTCTATTATTATATTTAGGTGAGTGGTGTTGGGAGGATGGTGCTGGCCTTGTGCAGTTTATGATTTTTATCCTACTGCCATGACAGGAGAGGGGTAAGGTTGGCAGTTCTTGACGCTGGCACTTCAATCCAGGAATCCAGTGATCTGGGGCCTGTTTCAGGAAGCAGGTTTAACTAACTCTGAGTTAAAACCTTAACTCTAGGTTGACCAACTCTGAGCTGTCAAACTCAGAGTTTTCGGTTTCAGAACAAGTGTTAACAGTTAGTTCAATCAACTCTGAGTCAAAGTAACTCTGAGTGAAGCTCGTACATGAGGAGATACCAAGCCCTCATCAATGGAGCACAGATAACATGATTCACCATGACAACAGGAGAAACAAAGGGCTCAGTCCTCCTACTTCTCCCCAAAGGAGTTAGAAATATAAATTTAGAAAAGCAGTAGTAGCAGTAACTGATGTGGCAGAAAATGACTGACAGTCAACAGTGAGTATTAATGAAAAAAAAAGAAACATTTTGTCTCGAGTGGTCGGCTTATTCAACATTTATATTCTGTGTATGTGTGTATGCGGCACATTTAATATTCATGCAGACCCCAACAGGTACAAAACATAGGCCTACTTGGCAGCAACTGAATATGAAAAATAAAAATATAGCTCAAACAAGTAAGGTATTGATTACAAGCAATTGTGGTGTTTAGCCTGCCCTACCTCATTAAACAGCATTTAAATGCTACATTCAACATGTGATATATATTTCAGTAGTTGATCTTCTAAGCAAAAAAGAAAGTCAATTTTTCAGCCATCCCAACACTGCCAGTATTTAATATTGTCTATTTGAAAGCAACACCTATGCCTTTATACATACAACACTACAAAAGTGTAAACGTTTCAGTGCAATAGTCAAATTTAGTTTTATTTAAAGTTTTATGTTTGGGAACTTTCACCTTAATTTAACAGTAGCTGGTATAGAGAGAGAGAGAGAGAGAAAGTTCCTCACTGGTATCAAACCAGCAACATTGTCACTATGAAGCATGAGCAGTAACCACTTGGCTATCAATCACCTTCAAATATTGTCTTTGTGACAGCCCGACAGACGGTTGCCTTGGAAACATGAACTTGAACAGAGAACTTACTCTGAACTGAGAGCATGTCCATGTGGTGTCATACAGACGATACGAGGGCTGAGAATATTGTTCAGATAAATTATTGATTGTACAGAAAAATGGAAACACTCAAACAGAACATCATCAGAGAATGATAAAACATCCCAGCGGGTCTGATCACCCTTGTGCTTCAATATTAACTGACTCTTTAAGAAACACACCATGTCTGACAGCTCCTTCAGTCTGCAGGCTTCAACTAAAAAGGAGGAGAAACTCAGGGTTAGTTGAAGAAAACCTATCAGCGAGCAGGTTAGGTTCATGGAGTATGTTGCCAGGGTAACTGACTCAGAGTTAAGCTGAACTGGCTTTGTGAAACCGAAAAACCAGAGTTTCCCTCATCTCAGGGTTAACTAATTCAGAGTTTTCACTAAACCTGCTTTCTGAAACAGGCCCCTGGTGGTCTTTTCTGGGTTGGCTTACCATCAACTTCAAATCAACTTGCAGTGAGAAGTAAACATTAATCGATTGTCATAATTTATTATCTTCAATATAAAACACTCAAATCTTACAATTTCATTTTCACATTTGTAATTTTCTTAACCATAATATTTATAACATGACATGAACGCAAACATTGTATTATTACTTATACCATGCACATACTGTTTACACTATGGATATTTGCACATTCCTTGTCAATAGTTTGTACATTTAATCTTCTTCAATTTAAACATTAAACTTATGTTTAATAACTATATTTTACATATATAATATATATCTATAATAAATTTCCATTTTACATTGTTTATGTTTACTAAACTTTTGTGAGTCATTTTGACTGTTATGCACGGCAATAGAACACATGAAGCAATTTTGTAATATAACATTTATTTCCAGAGAGTTGACAAATTTGGAGAACAACCTGCATCTCAACATCAACAGAAACAGAGAAGAGAGAGTGTCTAACCTCAGCTTTCTAGGTATCCGTATCTCAGAGGATCTCACATGGTCCACTACATACATTAAGACCACCGCACTTTTTTAAAAAAGCACAACAATGTCTTTCTTACTGATGCAGCACAGAGAGCATCCTTACAAACTGCATCTTCATGTATCTCAGCTGCTCAACAGCTGACAGCAAAGCATGTCAGCGTGTCGTCTCCAGAGCAGGACATAGCTCCCAGCCCTGGAGGAACGTCTACAACTCACACTGCTTAAAGAAAGCTGTCAACATCTCCAAGGACACCATACACCCATGCCATCATCTGTTCCAGCTTCTCCCATCTTGAAGACGCTACAAGGCTTTCCCTGTCCACACTTCTAGGTTGAGGAATAGGTTCATTCTAAGAGCCATAGCTGCTCTGAATCATTCCTCTAATATTAATGCCCTCCAAAACTGCCCGACTGCCTCCCCCTATAACTACATGGATCACTGACTGTATGGGCTGCTTTTTATTTAGTCCTTTTTAGACTGTTCAGAATGTTAGTCAATTTGTATACAAGTACACTAGTTACTAACCTTTATAGTTGTGTGTCTCTCTCTCTGAATAATATTCTTTTACTACATGTGCATGAGTCACAAACATGATACAGCTGTGATCTAATCACAGCATTTACTAATTTAGTTGAAGTATGAAGTAGAAGTTTGTCTCTTTCACCTGGAAAGGCCTCAGTGAGCAGGGCCTCTACAGTATACACATCTATGAACTTACAACAAAGTCTGTGATCATTCTGATTTGACAATATTATATTGTGTTTTAACTACTTTATCAAAGCAGCATGGATTTGTTACTGCATATAGTTTTGTATGACTGTGAGTGGCTGAGTCCTCACTGCATATGCATTTGGGTGAGGACCATGCAAATAATAGAAGACATTGTTAACAGAGGTTGACTTTGAGAAGTTTCAGTGCCATCAGCAGATCTGTTGCTTAATAGGGGGATTCAGTAGCGACAGACTCTTATGCACAACATGTGCAATAACACAAAGCGTGGCTCAGACAGTTCTCTCAGCGGCCCAGCTGTCTTATGTCATATGTACAGGGCTGTTACCTGAAAATGTCCATGGGATGAGGGGAGTAACAATGAAAATGAACTCAGGACAGCATGTCAGCTGCTACATTGTCTGATCATTTCTTGTTCCTGATGTCAGTATTCAAACCCAGCACCAGCACATCCCAATGCCTCAACTGCTGGTTGTGGTTGTACATTTGAGACAAAAAGAAAAGAAGATTGTGGTCAGTGTATGCGATCACTGGTGATGGACTGGAACTAACATACACTTTAAAGTGCTGGAGGGTGAGGAGCATGCCAAGCATCTCCTCCTCTAAGGTGGAATAGTTTAACTGATGACATTTGAACTTGACAGTATTAAAGTGATGAAGAATCAACAATTGCTTTGATCATTTTAATCTAAGACTGTGGATGTAAGATATGTAGAATATATCATATAAGGTGTTTTTACCAGTGTGCAAAATACAGGGAGGAGAAAATGCAAATATTTTATTTATCACACGCTTTGTGATTTACCAAACCTGAAGGTAATTTTGCTGACAGCAGCTGTATCTATAAATAATACCTTTGAAGGGCAGGTATTAACCAGCTGTTACTGTGCACAGATGACTGCTGTTACTGTAGAGAGACGAGACGGAGGCACAGTGACAGGATACACACAGGACAGATTTTTTCCACCTGTGTTAATATTTTTGGAGTGGAATATTTTTGGTTTTACTA
Source organism: Scomber japonicus (assembly GCF_027409825.1). Taxonomy (NCBI): domain Eukaryota; kingdom Metazoa; phylum Chordata; class Actinopteri; order Scombriformes; family Scombridae; genus Scomber; species Scomber japonicus. The sequence continues at coordinate 39,287,452 of NC_070579.1, read as the reverse complement.
ACATTGACTGTCACAAATACTCTCCCATATAGTGTTTCTTTCTGATAATATGTTTTTGTTATATCTCAATATGTTTGTTAATCTCTAATTCCATGTGATCACATTTCATTTCAGCTTTCTGCTCGTCATTAAGACACAAAACCCTCATTTAAATACTGCTGTTGCACCTGATTTCATTTACAACCAATCACAACTGATTTCCATGTTTTCTTAGGAACTAATATTAATAGTTTAGGTATACTCTTTACTCGTTGAGATGAGCTGATGTCATTCTGTATGTAAGCTGTCTCCTTATTGTATAATATGAAATGTTTAATCTTCAGCAGTGTTTGGGTATTATTTCATATTTGTGGTAAGTGTTTTCACACAATTTCCACGACAGCAGAGAAGTAATACACTGTGTTGCTCATCACCCTCAGCATCCTGCAGCCACACAGCACTGGCTCCACAAGCAATAGCATCCATTTCTATTTTACAGGGAAGAGAGATGTTAGGAACAGCCAAGAAAGGAGCACTGCAGAGGAGGGACTTGGCAGCATCAAAGGCATGTTTACATTCTTCATCCCACACAAAAGGAATGGCAGGACAGTTTAGTAAGTAGAGCAACCACCACAGACATAAATACTGATAGTAAGTTAACATGTGGTAGTAGGAGCTGGATAAGATAACACAGCTGTAACATTGACATCATTGTCCGTGACCAACCTGTATTCTCAGCGGTGTAACAGTCAAACTCACACTCACCAGACTGCAAAGGTGATCGCCTCAGGTATTTGAGTACACAACCACATCATCAAGATATACAGTGCAATGAGGCACATCTCCTAACACCAGATGCATCATGCACAGAGAAGTGGTGGGCACATTCATCATGCCAAATGCCATCATTGTTTACCGCAAAAAATGGTTATGTGTTACAAATGCAGAGATATCTGAAGTTCTGGGGATCAAAGGAACCTCTCAGTACCGTACCGTCTTCTTTCGCTTATCCGGGTTGGGTCGCGGGGGCAGCAGCCTAAGCAGGGAAGCCCAGACTTCCCTCTCCCCAGCCACTTCGTCCAGCTCTTCCCGGGGGATCCCGAGGCGTTCCCAGGCCAGCCGAGAGACATAGTCTCTCCAGCGTGTCCGGGGTCTCCTACCGGTGGGACGTGCCCTGAACACCTCACCAGGGAGGCGTCCGGGAGGCATCCTAACGAGATGCCCGAGCCTCCTCATCTGGCTCCTCTCAGTATCATTTGACTAAATCTCACTTGGTGATGAAATCAGTTTGACCAATGCAGTCTATGCAAGGCAAGAGGAAAGAAATCTGTCAGTTACTGCATTAACTTCATAAAAATCTGTAAAGAAATGAGGACTAGATCATCAGGTCTATGAGCAAGTAAAATCCAAGAGATCCAAGGACTGAGCTTGGCTGAACCATTTCCCAATAAGCTCTCAGCCTCCATAAAAGCTAAAAATGTCACTCAACTGCTTTCCTGTCAAAACACATCTTACTTCATACTTCTCTGGGAGAGAGCTTCTTTTGCCAATGAGGAGGAACGATGCAACCATTCCCTAAACTGGGAGACAAAATCCAACACATTAATCTTTGAAGAAGAACCAGACATGAACTGGTCCTTCATCACTTATACAGTAAGGCCACACATATTGTGATCAAACACAAGTTCAGCCAGGCTCAAGAACTCTTGTTTAGCATCAAAAATGGCAAAGAGAACCAAAAATAATTGTTCCCCCTTTATCATGACAATATTTTGTCAGCATCTAAAAACTGCAAAGTCTGGAAGTTTTTGGGAGAAAGTTAGGTCCCTTATTGGTCTGCACAACTTTTGGTAGCTCAAAAGTAGCAAAGAACTAAAACTGTAAGGATGTCTGGTGTGATTTTCCACAAAGGAGTTGCTTCAGGGAAATAGGTGGAAGCACACATTACAGTAAACAAAAAATAGTTAAACATTCCAGGCAATGAAACCACACAGTCATCAGTGACACATTCAAAAGGCTCATCAACAGCAGGAATAGGATGCAGAGGGTTAGGGTTAGGCAGGTGCAGCATGTTTTACAGAAACATGCCACATCTGCTTTCATACCTGGCTAGAAGAAATGTTTCAGTCAATTCCATCAACTGGAAAACAGGAGCAACTGTGTACTGTGAAAAAAACAGTGATAAGGTTAGACCTTACGTGCACATGGTGGAGAGGTGCAGAAACAAAACTGTGATCACTCATTTCAGCTCACAACTGCTGTTATTAAAATACAGCTCTACAGGTCTATAGTTGACACAGTAGGGGGCGGGGGGTGGGGCGGGGGTGCAGGTTTAATATGCAGCAACTAGTTGTTCCTGTGTGGCCATGAAGTTAAGAAGACAATCTTCTTTCTGTAATTTCTTAAAGGGAACAGGTCTGACTTTGGAGTGTCTGGTATTAACAGCACAGGTAGCGTGAGGAGTCTGTTGATGCTTTTAAAAATAGTGGCCGTTCAAAATGGGTCTGTTTGGAATGTGTTGATTACATGGCCTTTAGCTGCTACTTTAACACAGAAAAATGAATACAGTTGGTGTGAGGTATGAATGAGTTTATACACCAACAACATGAAAGAAACTAACATTTGTCACAAACTGGCTCAACATATGTGACAAGGAGGAAAGACAAGTCAGGGTTTGAAGTGCCAAATGAAAATGTTTTATTGTAACTAAAACAACATATCTAACATATCTACAAAAAGCATGAGGTGTGGAGAGTAGCGGCATCAGTGGTGAATGTAGTGTGTGGATGAGTGAGACATTTGTGTGCTGCTGTTGAGTGTAAAAGGAAAATGCCAAAACGATCTCTGGTCTCTGGTCTCTGGTCTCTAGTCCCTTGTCTCTGGTCTCTGGTCTCTAGTCTCTGGTCTCTGGTCTCTAGTCTCTGGTCTCTGGTCTCTAGTCTCTGGTCTCTGGTCTCTAGTCTCTGGTCTCTGGTCTCTAGTCTCTGGTCTCTAGTCTCTGGTCTCTGGTCTCTAGTCCCTTGTCTCTGGTCTCTGGTCTCTAGTCTCTGGTCTCTGGTCTCTCCCTGACAAGCTGGAAACAGTCACAGTTGCAGTCGGCGATAAAGTAACTGGAGAAGCATACAAGTATAAATTTAAACACAGCAGAGGATCAGAGTTTATTTATTTTGTTTTGGTCTTCACTGCTTGAAATGAGTGAGTGAATGAATAAATAAATAACTTCAAAACAATGTTGTCACACTTGTATTACTTACACAATAAATTAAAAGGTTCACTCCAAAACAAAAGTGACCATGAATAAAATGAAGATGAACTAGAACAGGTCTTTTTGTCCTTCAAAGTTATTTCATTCTTGAATCGTATGTTTTCAACCATGGACATGACATAAGTAATTCAAGCGTGAAAAGAAACTTGAGGGAAGTGACTTTTGGGATTCTGTTTGCACTCATGGACATTGGACACAAAGCTAAATGAAGCTTAACAGTTAGCCTGTTTTGTTACACTTAAGCCAGTGTGCAGACAAGCATGCAGCAGCCACTAGATGGTAATGAGAAGGCATCATTATCCTAAACAGTTACTTTAATAAGCAGTAACTGATGAGGCTCTCTACATGCACGATTCTGCTCTTTAGTGTACATGTCTGATGACATTGTTGAAATATACATTGCAATTTGCAATCTAAAATGCTAATAATACAAACTGAATTCTTACTTTTATTGTGTATGTATGTGTGTGTATATATTTTTATGTTGTATATTTTTATAATGTATTTATATAGTATTTCTTGTATCTTAATTTTCTGTCCTTCTTTAGTTTCTCTAATTGAAGGCAAAATGATAAGTTTCTGGTTTTGTTCTTTGTGTTAGCATCTCTCTATAAAAAGCAGCCTATTAATGAAGATATCTTAGTGCTTACGTCTTCTTGCCCTGACATTATAATGCCCAGTAGGCAGACAAGCAGAGGGGAACTTGGAATAGGATGCAAGAACAGTGCACATAAGGGAACATACACGCAGGACAGCACAGCGAGGGAGGGAGGGAGGGATGGGGGGGCAAAGGGAGAGAGAGAGAGTGAGGGGGAGAGAGAGAGAGTCAAGCTCTAGCCAGAACAGCATCTCAGTGACTAACCACTGAATCCCTGTAATGCAGCAGAACTGATGATCTGGCCAGAGGTAAGAATCAAACACATATATAATGTCTTTCTTGTTGTTTTCTGCAGTTCCAGTCATGGTGCACAGCATGTGTGTGCATGTAAGACACAGAGCAGGAGAGGGAGCGTAGTAGATGATTTTACCTCACACTAGAGGACAATGTTATAAGCCTAGGGTGTTCATGCTGCTGGTGTGTTCTGTCCTTGTGCATGTCTGTGTGTTTGGCAGAGTCTGTTCTGTATGAGTATAGAATATTTTACATTATGCGAGTTGTTGTAGTTTTGCTGCTTATGGGATAGAGAACATTTTCTGTCTGTATGAGTGTGTCACCATAACAGCTTCAGTGAGCTGTGTCATCGCATTTTATCAGTGTAGTCTAACGCCGCAGTCTCCTCAGCAACCCCCCCCCCCCGCCCCCCACCCACCCACCCCCCATTCACTCTATACTTCCCTCTCCCATTTTACCTCTCCTATTCTAACTATGTCTCTCTGACATTGGCTCTGCATGATTTTAATTAACCTTCTCAAGGGTTGCTGGGCTAAGGGGCTGTGCCATAATGATTGGAGGTGGGGGTTGGGTGAACTTTACATTTTTCTTTTACAAATGCCTCTATTTATAGTGTGGGGGCTTTACAGTAATATTTTTTAGATTTAGAGTTTTTAAAAAGTCCTAATTGAACTCACACTGGCTTTTATGCAGCCCTTTAGTTCAGCCTGTCTGAAATAAGCCACTTAAGCTCCTGTTATTTTTAAGGGGCCGCTGCTGTTGATTGGCCAGCTTTTTACTACTTGCTCTTTACTAAAAATGTCAACTCTTGAAGTGCATGTATGAGCCCAAATCTAATCTGAAATTTGAGAGTGGATAATGCAATCAACACATGGAAAAACTTTTTAATAATCTTGGCAAACAAGTATGGAATGGATGGCCGTTTATGGGCATGTCCGCCCATTACTACTGTGGGCAGTAAACCGATTCTTTGTTGTATGACCACGTTGGAAATCAAATGTGTTCATAGTTGGTCTGAACAGTTTCACTCAAAAGGTAGATTAAAAACCTGAACAGAGAGGGGAGCAGGAAAAGGGAGATGCGATATTGTTTAAACACAGGGATAATTCACATATAAAGTGGCATGAATGAAAAAAGGAGAGCCAGGGAGACAAGTTCAGACAAGTTCCTTCTCTATTCCGCACAGCTGATCAATCATGCCATGAAGTCGGTGTGAATGTTGACATGCAGGTGTTACAGAAGAAGCAGAAGAAGGAAGTTACAGAAATTGAAGCTACAGCCACCCCCAACTAGCTATTTAGCCATACGACAGGCATGTCTGAATGAGTATACGGGCACATTTGCTATGTTTCCATCAGTCTCTGAACAAATCTGGCACACTGTGTTTGACTGTTATATATATATTTTGGAATACTGTGAACAAATGTCCTTACATATTTCTTCAAATTCAAATTCAGATCCAGTGTCTCACTGCTCAAAAAATGAAGGGAACACTTAAATCACTTAAATCACACATTGGTTTTGATGAACGTATTGCTTTCTGTGTGAGCCTTGATGATTCTGTGTCCTCCACTGCTCCTCAGTCATGTGGGGTCCCACAGGGCTCTGTGCTTGGCTCTTTTATTTTCTCTCTATCTACTCCCACTTGTTTCCATTCTCTGGAAACATGGCATTTCTTTTCATTGATGTGCGGATGATCTATGTCCCCCTTAAAAAGTCTGACTCCTACTCTGTTAAGCCACTACTAAAGTGTTTACATGACCTTAAAGCTTGTCTTTACATTTTCTGAATTTTAATGAAAAAAAGACAGAAGTCATGGTCTTTGGTGGCCCCCCTAGTTGATCTGGGTTCGTTGGCACAGTATTGCAAGCCAATTGTGAACAATCTGGGGGTAAAAGCTGTGGTGAAGTTTAGCCTTTTCTAGTTAAGGCAGCTGGCAAAAATCAAACCAGTCCTTCAGAGATGGCACTTTGAGACAGTAATCCAAGCCTTTGTGACACTGGCTGGATTACTGTAATGCACTTTATATGGGGGTTAGTGGGTCCTCCATTAGTCATCTTCAACTGGTACAAAATGCTGCTGCACGTCTTTTAACTGGCACAAGCAAGTATGAGCACATTTCACCTATTTTAGCTTCACTCCACTGGCTGCCCGTCCATTTTAGGATTCATTTTTAAATGATTTTATTTGCTTGTAAAGCCTTGAATGGCCTTGCCCCACCTTACCTCTCTGAGCTGCTGCACCCCTACACTCCCAGCCGATCTCTCAGGTCAGCTGACCAGCTGCTCCTGACAGTGCCTAAAGCTACGTTTAAACTCAGAGGGGATCGAGTATTTGTGGTTGCAGCTCCAAAACACTGGAATTAATTGCTGCTGCACATTAGACAGGCCTCCTCTCTGTCTCATTTTAAAACCCATCTCTTCTCTTTGGCTTTTGACACCATGTAGGGTGTTGATTTTATGATTTCATGTGTATTCATGCATATTTTTATCTTGCATTTATTTTATTTTATTGCTTTTATCTTTCTTTGTGTTATCTATTTATTGTGTTTTATCTTGTTGTGCAGCACTTTGGAAAACCTTGTGTTTGTTAAAATAAAGTGGATTGGATTGGAATGTGTGATCCTTTCCGATGAAATTGTTAGCTTAACAGCTGCTAACTCAGCTGTTTTTGCATGTGTGTAGACAGCAGTGTCATCTGCATACATGTGCAGCTCTACATCATGACACTTTTGAGAGAGATCATTAAAGCTGCAGTATGTAGTTATGAGAAAAAAGGACTTAACCAGAAAATTTGAACAAGTACAGCATCCAAGTCCCTCCTTCCTCTTCTTTGATGCGCTGCAGCCCTGCCTTCTAAGCCCCTCCCCACAGAGGAACCTGCCGCACACATATAAAGGCTTGTCCTCAGTGTAAGAGAGGAAACCTGTTTGACCAGTGAGAGCAAAGCAGACGCTTGCACAGGGAAGGAGCACTGCTGAGTGAGAGCACGTGCTGTGGGGGGAGGGGGGTAGGGTTATTGTGTGTACAGCGTCATTGACACTCCTCTGGGCTCTGATTGGTTGTTTTGACTCGGGAGCGGTGGATTCTTGCAAATCATTTTATGACCACTAGGTGGACCCAGAGACAGTGGATTTTGTCACAGCTTATCTGAATCTTATTCTAGTATCAGATCATAATGACAATTTTAGTTACAGACTGCAGCTTTAATATATAGACTATAATATATATCCTTCCCAAAAAGCTGCAGGTAGACCTGAATAACTTCAAATGCAGACACCCGTTTTCTGATGTCTTTCCTATAGATCTTAATACAGATGTCACTTTAGTTGCTGTTCCTATTGAAAGCACATGAAGCACTTGCATATCCGTACTCCAGCAAGGAATCACCTTTCAATTTAACCTCAGTCTTGTCCTTAATAAAGCCTTAATTGAGGTCTTGATTTTGGTGATCCACTAGACTCCACTCATGAGTCATGAAGATGATGTTGTTCTCTCCTCTAGCACACAGGACAGGAGGCTGGTGTGCTACAGGGTGTGACGATTTTGGGTCTGTGTGTAGCTTGGAGTGAGAGGGACTCACGTGTGTGGGATTTCACAAATGCTCGTCGTTTATTCATACACAAACTTAAAATACTCCAACCTTACCAAGCCCGGTTGTACGGCTACTATATCTTCATACATGAACAAAAATAGTTACCACACGGACTTATTATCGTCACTTGAGTTGAGAGATAGAGAAGAAAGCAGGAACTCGCATATACACAATCCGACCAGCGTAGTGCACGCTCTCAACTAGCTCAATAAAACAATAGACACTGCTTGATGACATCACTGTTGAGCGACACACGTTAAAGGCACATTTCATATATTCGACTGTTATGAGGGCTACGGTTATATGTAGTCATTATAGTAAAAGAAGAGGGTTGATGAGTCTGTGACAGACTATGTGATTCAGCATGGAGACTGTGGAGAGAGACACGTAGCAATTTTGGGAACATGATACACACCAAGGACAACTGCATTAAGTGTCATAGCTGTGGGAAAACAGGCCATATTAAAGAAGGAATTCCAAAGGAAAAGTGGCTGCTGCTCAGACATAAATCAAGAGTAAGAGACACAAAGCATGTGCGGTCAGAAGAGATGGTGTTGCCAATGTTTCTGCTAGTAAGCAACAAAGACTGTAAACGATCATACAGACAAAATTTATGTTTTAGGCCATGTTCCCAGAACAGCCACTGGATGCCGCTAAAGTAACATAGAGGACTTACATAGGCCCGGAGTGGCCAATCGGGAGGGTCTGGACAATTCCCGGTGGGCCGCTCTGGTTTTTGGGCCGGGAGGGCCGGTGTTTGGCCAAACTTTTTTTTTTTTTTTAAACGTCAGGCTGCGTTTGTCACAGGCGGCCCGCTCTGGCTTCTACCAAACCGTCTTTGCTTCTACTAGCAGCCCCCCCCTCCCCTGTTTTTTTTTTTTTTTTGCAGACGTACGTTACCTTGACAACGCATCTTGCCCCTCCCAGAACGATATCAACCGCTCTGGCCCGTTCTAGTTGTCAACGGTCCGCTGGGCTTGTCAGAGGGTCACCAGGATGCATTAGCCTACATCTGAACTACTCAAATGACTGATGGAGATGGAGCATAAAAAGAGCAAGGGTGGCGCAGAAAAGGCGAGAATTAAAAAACGTAAAGCTCTACAAGCAGAAGCTGCTAAATGTGCCAAAATTGGAAACTTTTTTACGACGACGAGCTCACGGTTAAACAGGGAAAATGAGGACGGTGAAACGGGTACGTTACAGAAATATTAAACACAACACAACGTTGCCTTCAGACACACAGTTACAGTTAATTAATTATCATGCTAATGCATTGTGGCAGTCTGGCAGAGTTGTATGATTTAAATAATAGAATGATGTGACACCACATAACTTTGTCTTGTAGCGCCTCCGCAGCAAGATCCGCCAAGCACCAGCCATGAGCCCATAGGGCCAGAGTGGGCAGGTAGGTTTTTGTTGTTGTTGTTTGAATGGGGACAGCTCTCCATTCAGAGTCACAGACACCGCCTCCCCTGCAGCTGTCCATAGTGCTGAACAGGGTGACGTTGTTTACATTCTGCGTCGTGGCTTGTCCGCGCTGCTGATCTGTTAGGGGGGGGGAGATGCTGCCCTATGAAAACATGGCCTGAGATAATTGATAATGCTGGTTAATGCAGCACTGCATTAATGGAAATTCTCTTCATCTTTGTAAAAACAAAAAAGAAACCTGAACATTTTTTAAGTGTGATTTAGTGTCAGAAGCAGAGCCAGGAGACATTTGTGAGGAGGGGATTGCTGCTGTCATTGTAGAAGACACAGGTGAGCAAGCTGCTGTAACAAAATGTGTGTAGTCCTCCAATACATGTCTGATCTGAACTGAAAACATGCCGGCTTGTTTCACTTCCTCAGCTATAGTTGCCTTGATCTTTTGGCTGATCACATCCACAACTTTATTAAGTGTGTCTGCAGTGTTATAAGTGATCCTCTGCCTTTTGCACCTGTTTCATGGAGGGTTACACTGTCAGGACAGCTAGTCAAATGCCACAGGGAAGTGAGGAGGATCCTTCCATGGAACAACAGGATGTTGAACTAGAGAGCAAAACTTGTTCCTCCTGTAAAAACTGTGTCATTTGTGTTCATCTAATCCTTTCTCAGTACAATCTGCTCACTGATGCCTACCATGTGATCGGACTGGCCTACAAGTTGCTGTTAACACTGTCCATCACACAAGTAGCCTGTGAAAGAAGTTTCTCAACAGTGAAATTCATAAAAAACAGACTCAGGAGCAGTTTGACCCAAAGGAAACTTGATGCATTCATGCTCATGTGCACTGAGAAAGAAATTCTCATGTCTTTGGATAATGACACTGTAATCAACAAAGTCGCAGAGACCAGTGCACTGCTCAGGCGTTTATTACTGTTTTAGGGTTGGCAATGTGTCTTTGAAGCTATGCAGAGGAAAAGACTGCATCGTTAGACAGTTATGACAGAGTTACTGGCAAGTACAAACTTGCAGAGAACTAGTGCACTTAATTTTATTTGTTATACATGTTTAACATTCTGATATTGTTGAAAAGGATGTGCTGTAATGTTGGAGATGTGCACTTTAACTTGTGTTGAAATAAATTGTGAAGCATTTACTTGCACTGAATTGAAAATATTTCAGAAAAGTACAATAAATTACAAGGCTTTAGAGAACAGCGTGGTATTGCAGACCTAACATTTATGGTTCTTATTACATTATTGTAATTATTGTAGGTGGGCTGGTCTGAGGAGTGAAACTCCAGGGCTGAAAGTGAGTCCCACTCCGGCCCTGGGGAGTAATACCTGTGTTGGGACAAATTTAAAGCCACTGTGAGCTATGAAAAGCAGAGAGGCATAGTGGTTAAAGGGAGAGGTCCAACTTGCTCTGAACTGGAAAGAAATATAACATGTCAGTGAACTGCAATCAAGAGGATGTGCTGTAGCTGTGCTCTGAGGTATATAAAAGATGAACATGGTACTCTGCATGATGTCAAGGCAATAATCTTGGTGAACCCTGCAAGTTTTGCCAAAACTGCCAGCTGCCATTTGCCCTGAAGTCACAAGTGGATGCTGAATTGGACAGACTGTCAAACAGTGAGTGGGCAGGACCTGTTGTACCTAGTGAAAAAATGGACAGTACTATCCATTGTGTGGAGCTTACCAACTACCCTTTGCCTCAGATTGATGAGCAGCATACCAGCAGGGACTTCTTGATGATGATTCAACACACACAGAGGGCCATTTGTCTTCAATAGACCAGCAATTATTATGGTTTTCTTTTTCAACCTTTATTTATTGTGTATATTTTTTAGGAAAGTCCTGACCACATTAACACAGCTACACATTCATACCTGGAAGCTGTCCAGTCTAACCACAGTCTGATCTGCTGGCCACTGAGCAGTTCCACTGGAACATTTGGGGTTAAGTGCTACTTCTTCACTTTCCCCATCCAGATTTATCATTCAAGTTTTCAAGAAGAGGGTTAAAATATTTTGCATTTGTCAACCAGGGACAAATCGGTGAGTGTTTCCATGGGTGTGTACAAATTGTGCATACCAGTATATCATAGCACCACATACTGACAACAGGAAGTCAACTTTATGTGGCAAACATAATCTGACACAGTAACATAACATATAATCAGTGGGTGTTCTCTATCACCACATAGTGGACACAGGAAATGATAGTTATCTCATACATGCTGTGCCCAATATTCATGAAAATGTATATCCATGTCAGCTGCCCTCTAGTAAATGTATTGCTGCATTAATATTTCACTTATATACAGTGTTGGGAGGGTTACTTTTAAAATGTATCCCCCTACAGATTACTGATTACATGTCCTAAAATGTAATCTGTAATGTATTCCCTTGGATTATTCAAGTAATGTATTCTAAATACTTTCGGATTATTTTTAGTTTAGTTAACACTTGCTTTAGAGAACGATCTTATTCCTGTCTTCAGAGGAAAAGTTATGTAAATACACAAAACACATTTTGTCCTGCAACTGATACTATTTAAAGAAAAATGGCACCCAAGAGTCAACATTCTTCAGTGTCTTTTACCTTTATTAATTTCCACAGCTCATAAATTATTAAATTTAAATTATTTAATTATAATTATTATAATTTTTATTCTTAAATATTGATGAATGAAGGAAAAATATGGGCTCAAGCACAGCAGAAAGTTCACACCTTGTAGATTAGAAAGTAGTGCAGTTGGCTAAATCTGTCACAATAGCACAGTTCAACCACTAGATGGAGACAAAGACCGCGTGTTCGCATTGAGTACGACGAGGCAGACTATCTGCAATTCATCCCCCATGCCATGTAAATAAATGGAAACTGACTTGAATCGACTCAAAATGATCCAGAGATATTGCTGTTACTGTTACTAGGAATATTATGCAGCCAGACACAACTTTTAACCATAAAAACAGTGGAGGTATGACATAATTCGTAGTTGTAAATTTACACGGGAAGTTTGTTTGGATTTTTCTTTTACGGTTTGTTCTGCGAGTCATGGTGTCATATGACTATATTCGTGATTGTTTAACTGCCCTGAGCCGCAATTGTTCATAATATTTGATGATAAAAAAAGTTTAAAAAAAAAAACTGCCCTGAGACGTGTTTAATTCATGGGGGGCGCTGTTGCCCCGCCAGCGGGGGATCTTGGGCTTAAGAAGTTGTTAATAGTTGCCGGGTTAATTTCTCCGTTGTTTTGTCAGTCCCCACTCCCCACACAATGGTTATAATTTACATCACCCGACCTGCTAGCTAACGCCAATTAGCCAACTTAACTCAAGAGGCTTAGGTTAGACGTGGAGTCTCTCGATGCTGAAAGCAGCTTCTTGATGGTAAACAAAGCTTGCACTGCACTTTGATGTTGCGACCTTCTTTATCAGGTGTATAGGTAAAATGTATTTCTATGCCAAAAGGGCATTTTTGTCCTCCTCCTCTTGGTCGTTCATGTCGTCCTCCGCAATTGTCATTTGGTGTTGTGTGGAAAGTGCTCTTGCATTGATTTGCAGCACAGTGCAACCTGAGTGGTGCAGTAAAGTAATCTTATAGTAATCTTTTTCAAGAAAGTAACTGTATTCTGAATACACCAATTTAATCTGTAACTATAACAGAATACAGTTACTCATATTTTGTATTTTAAATATGTAACGCCGTTAATTCGTTACTCCTCAACCCTGTTTAGTAATATTGCGTCATATGGGCAACAGGAAGTGAAGCCTTCATGACTCATAGGTAGGGGTGTGACGATACACTCAGCTCATGAGACGAGACGAGACACGATATTGAGTTAAGAAAACTTCAATGAGGAAATATATCACTGTTCTTTTATTTGAAATTCACAAAATGGAAATGGCATTGAAATGTTTTAACTACTAATTTTTAGTTCTACTTTCTAAATATATAATGATCATATTCAGTATGCAGCACTGTAAAAGGTTTCCTCATATAGATATTTTATAGATGGATAATTTTGGAATTTACGGAAATAACAACCATAAATACAAAAGTTAGATGCAATCACATATACTAAAAAGTAAATTATAAAGAGTAGAAACAATTCTAATATATAAATTAAATAAAGAATCCAATTATCACAAATTATAACATATTACTAATAAAAAAACACAGAAATAAAAGTAAATTGCACAAATCCTGTATCACATAAATACACAAGTAGAACAACATATAAATTGTTATAATTTGGTAGTGTGACTCATTTTACTTTTGGCATCATTAGGCTTCCATAGCTGCGCTAGATTCCCCGCTCCTCCTGCTTCAGGCTCAGTGTAGAGACCTGAGGTTAACTTGCTTACTGCTGCTCCTCTCCTCATCTCATACTGCTGACTGAGATCTTCTCAGCAGGTAGAAGCTCTAACAAGGTTAATGATCCACACGTGACATTATAAAAAGAAGACATGAAGTGCAGATGAGCGATAGAAAACCGATCGTCTTTTTTTTTTTTTTTTTTTTTTTTTTTGGTGCGGCCCTTAATTATAGTTTCGCGAGACAAAATTCACTTCGACGAGAAATATCGTCGCAAGATCTCGTCACACCCCTACTCATAGGTCATCAAATGTGAATACAATTTCCCACATCTCCAGCGCCATGTTTTGCATACAGGAAGTAATGTTTTAATAATTCAAATAAAGTTTAATAACCCTCAAAATTCTGAGCTGTTTAAACTGACCTCCTTCAGTTCACGCACAGTGCTTATTGCTGCTTGTACAATTACAAATGATTTTTCCTATTTGATGATTACACATTTGCATCTGTTATTGCTTTTATGCAAATTACCACTACACACAGAATATCGCCGGGCCTGATGGGAATGACATTTATTTTCAAGTCTTTGGCCATAAACCAAAATATTGTAATATTGGTAATATAAATATCCATACACCAATGGCACCTCACTCAAAAGTTGTTGAGATGTTTCTCTGTGGACCACATTTTTGAACCAAGACAGCAAGGATCACCATCCTTTTATCTATGCTGTAAGCATGGCTAACAAAGGTTGAGAGCACAGCTTGATGATTATTAGTATAATGCTATATCATACTATTATCAGCCAGCAAGACTAGTTCAACTAAAAGGGTCCAGTTATTAAACCTGTCAGTTAGTTGGCACGGACTGGATTGGTGTAATTATGCAGTTACATAAGCTCTCCAATGCTATTTAAATCACTCATATGATGGTGGAAGAATTGTACACATGACACAACTGTTCATAGATCTTGTTCAGAGGTGGTTAGATCAGCCAAACACTGTGCTCAAGCAGAAGTAAAAATAGATTACTGCTCGACTAATATGAAGACCCAAAGTGTTCAATGTTAAATGAATAATTAACACATTATGAAAGACATCATCTTATGAATAAAGACAGACAATGGGCCTCATGCAGCAACATTCTCTTAAATTTCTCTTAAATTTCCATTAGGAGAAAAAATAAGATAATTCAACCTTTTTTTTCAGCCTTTGCATTTGGGTCCACCTGTCTCCACTGTGATACCCTCTGCTGATTTATTGCCCTGGCATGACTTCCCCCACTACGGTTGCTTAGCTTTGTGATGTGGTGTGCAAAGATTACAAATAAAGAGATTTATTCAAAGTTGTGGACAGATTGCACATGCAGAGCACTGAAGAGCTCAAAGCCCAATAAATAATCACTGTTATGCCTGTAAAAATGGAGGAAGCATAAAAATCCACTCTGGGTCCAGCATTACTTGTGAGTGCAAGCTGTAACATGACTTGTGTGGACAGTGTAGTTGATTAAAATAAAAACTTAATAGACTAATAGACAATTGAAAAACACGGCTGAGCTGAGCTAAGCAGTTGATACACTATAAATGGGTGACAAATTAAAGGACAAACCAACATGAAGTGTCTTAGTAAGGTGATGGGACACCAGAAGCTTACAGAACAGCTTGTGCCTTGGCATTGATTCTGACGGGATCATCCCTATGTTCCCCGGGTCCTATGTTCCTCACTTTGTATGTGACCGGGGAACATAGGGATGATCCCGTCTACAGTTAGCCAAGTGTCACCTGTCAATCAAAGTCACCACCTACATCTGAGAGCTTTCTGCTGCTAGCTCGGCGGCTAACTCAGCTGCTAACTCGGCTGCTAGTTCGGTGGCTAACTCAGCTGCTAACTCGGCGGCTAACTTAGCTGCTAGCTCAGCGGCTAGCACGTTAGCTAATTGGCTAACTGTAGACTGTAGTAGTAGTAGTGTGCGCTGAATGTATTTATACCTCTACAGCAGCAGGGCGGGTTTATGCTAATCACGCGGCAGTGATTCAGACCCGACCATTTATTACCTATTTAATGTGTGTGTAGAAGAAAATGTCTGAATTCCCTTTACACAGTCTTTCATTTCAGCTGGGTGTGAGAATCTCGATTGTGTGTTGCTGTTATTTATGATCATGCTAGGTTCTCTCCTCCCCTCTGCTCTCTGAGGACTAAAGTCTGTTACCTATGATTAGCTTGTGTGTGGGCTAACAGTCAGTCAATCAGAGGAAAGTTGCATTGAACAGACACGTAACAGCCTGTTACAGGCACAGTGAGGGAGAGGGGCTGCATCCATGGCTGGTTACAGGCACAGTGAGGGAGAGGGGCTGCATCCATGGCTTGTTCAGCTATAAATGGTTGTACATAAACCATACAAATGAAAACATTAAACTGGGAGCGTGGCATAATATGATCCCTGTACATTTGTGGTTAAATATTGTTTTACAAGTATCATGTGATAAGGTCAGCATTTAACTGTGTTTTAGGAACCATGGCTGCTGGATTGAGGCCAGTGATTGTGCTGCTGCTGTTGCTGAGCTGTTGGCATTTGACCACAGCCAAAGAAGGAAAATCCACAAAGAAGGGAAAGAAAGGCAAGCAAGTCGTCTGTCCTTCGTGAGTAAATATACTGGTCTCCAAATATGTTACCATTACTATCAACATTATCACTCATTACACCATATCACATTTCAGACTATTCTGCCCATATTGTCTTACTTTGCTTTTTATTACTTACTCTATCATGTTTTCTGCTGCCTTATAATATGAATGATGTCAGTTATTCCTGTAGATCCACAATCCTCTCTGTTAATAGCAACAACTAGACCAATCAACACACAGGGCAATGCTTCTTCAGTATATAGTCAGCAGTATAATAGGCACACCTCCAAATATGTATGATGTATAATAATAATAATATTAATAATAATAATAATAATAATAATACCTGGGATGGAGGCACTGAATGTTTTCTGAGCTAGATTTATTGCATGACTTGTGGATACGTGGATAAATTCAGGGTTTAATGACACATTTGTCAACCTGTCAATATGAGCAAATAAAACATGCATTATTTCTTTCTTCTTTTTTTTTTCTTTGCAAGGATGTTGTATTTGTTGCATGGATTGCATTTCCCAGTATATCAAACCAAATTGTAAATGCAAAGTGTCTCTTCATAGATGAATCTGGAGATTTGTTTCTTGGAACAAATCTAGAACTGAAATTATATACAAGCTCATTGGCTAAGACCCAAAAGAGGGTAGGTGTGGAAGAGAAAGTCTAAATAAATAATTCAGTGATGTTTTCAGTGATATACTGTTTATGTTTAACTGCATTGGAACATTTGTGTGCACAGTGAAAGACAGAGAAACACAGGAATGATGAGAGACTGTAACATCAGTCACTGTGACCCTAGAAATGTTCAGACCCTTGAGGGTGAGAATGTCCACTGTTCTTTATCACATGCTGAGTCAGTCCATACTCATCCACAATACAAAACAGTTTTTCAGTGCCTCTATCCTGGGTTCCATAACAGGAACTAAACACTGAAAGTCAATGCAGGTTGTAGACAGTATACATAGCTCAGTAGTATATAGCTCAGCAAAGTCATCAAAAAAGTGTACACAGTATTTGACTGGCCACTGCTAAAGAATGCAGTGAGGGACGAGGAATTTATATGTTATTATTAACATTGTGTTTAACAGCCAGCTATCTGCAGAGGATTTGGCCCAGGTTCCTGCTAACTCCACTTCCAACATCTTGAATCGTCTGATGGTCAGTTATGACCCAAGAATAAGGCCTAACTTTCAAGGTAATATAACAAACTACACAGGTAAGTCATGACAAACAAGTTCTTTGTAGAGTGAAGGTTGCCACACAGGACCAGGTCAGAATGTATTCCTTTGTATCCATCAAAACGATAGATTCACAATATAGTAAGACAGTTTAGTTTGCTGTAAACATTTCTCCTGTTCTTTCTATCCTTCTAAAGATCTCATTGCATTTCCAGTGTAAAAGATGAGGGCAACTGCCACAGTTCTTATTCTGTGCAATAATATGTTCCAAAGTTTATCTGAATTTTAGGTTAGGTTTTCAGAGTTAGGCTGTTCAGACTAAGAGGTAGCTACCACAGTTTGAGACTGAAGCTGATGCAATAGGAAGTCAGTCTGAGTGCACTAATAGCTGTAGAGTGTGTAAAATGTGCATAAATGTTGAGGTTGGACTGTGTGAATACTATTTCAGAGGTAAGGCAACATGTCATCTGCATACAGGCTTTTTTCTGTTGTGAGTCTGAATTCTTTTGATTTGATTATTTTGTCTAATTGTTGCTGCAAGTGGCCCATTAAATATAGTGAACAGTGAGAGGAGAGTGAGATCCTTTTCAGGTTCCCTGGAAGTGTTCAAGTCTGTTTTGTACCATCATTTATGGTGACATGTAAAGCATCCTTATCAAGTAGATGAACTCCAAAACCAAATTAGTGTCATTTATTGTAACTTATGTTATAATTAACTTTGTTGAATGCTTTTTCTGCATCCAGTGATGTAATATTTTTTTAGTTTGTTGTCTTAAGTTAATTATGTTGAAAGGTCAGCGAATATATTTTAAAGCATGTCATCATAAACCTTTCTGTGATATTTACTTTTTTTTAACTTAACTATTTAACAATAAATCTGAATTTAATTTGAATAACATTTAACATTTACATTTTATATACTGTCATAAATGAAAGTTACAAACATAAACATATTAAATGCTGTTGTTGTGTTACTCCATTTGCAACCTCACTAAGATGTAGCAGCACATCCACTTTATTTGCTTAATTCTTCATTGTGACTCATGTCAAAGCTTCTGCCAGTTGTTTTTTGTTTTTTTGTTTTTTTTGTTTTTTAGAAAAAAGGAACTATAATTCAACAGTAGACATTGTTTTAGAGCAAGGAATAAAAAGGGGAGATGTTGACATAAGGTTAAAGAGATGGAGAGATGATGCAGTGCTAAAGAGCAAACAGCATGAGAGCAGAGAGAACATGAGGAGTGTGTGTGGTTGATTTGCTCTGTGGAGCTTCAAGCTACAACCAGATGTCCTTCACCTCTTGTACACACACACACGTACACACACTCACACACACATACTCACACACACACTCACACTGTACATATATTGAAATTGCAACTATGTAATTGTGCACTGACACTCACACTACATGATTAACAAATATTCCTGCACTCTTAAATAGTGCTTCAGCTACACATGGGGGTGTGGGGGTCCTATGCTTAGGGTGTACCAGCAGAGACCTGTGTGACCTGAAAATATCACAAAGGTAGTCCCTTTGGGTGGTCTTGGTAGGAATGGGGTCTTTTATTTACTTATTTTAAAAATTGGCAAAAAATATTTTGAATGTAAACTTCTGTGTGTCTCTCCTCTCCCAAGCATTTTCCTGGTTAATGTAAGATCTCTGTTTAACAAAAAGGATGATATAAAAACTGTGACGACATGCACAGCTGGTAAAAAAAAAAGACCTATTCAAAAAGCAGCATGGCAGACTCTGCTACCATTGCTGAACCCAGACCTCATGGCCTACAGTTCAGCTACTAAAGACAAACCAGCAAACAGCTGACAGATTGAGGACCTGTTCCACAGACACTGGCCGTCTATGAGTATACAAAGTACATAAATATAAATGTGCACATGCATTCTGTTCATAATGTATATGTGTCATTCATTTACCCTTACCCATGTGCAAGTAGGAGACTGTACATGTGCATATAGATGTATACACACAATGCTCATATGTGGTCTTACAATCAAAATATTATATAGGTGACATTTTTTATGCTCTGCCAAGCCTGTACACGTGTATGTGCACATACATTCTGCTCATTCAAGCATCATAATACGTAAGCTCCAATGAATTTACACTCTAGAGAGGCTAGAGAGGGAGACTGTGTGTGTGTGTGTAGTTATCAGCTTGACAGGACAGAGGAAACTATGCAGGAGAAACAGAACTACATGTTTAACTGCTTTTTTTTTTTTAGATGGACAAGCGTAAATCAAATAATTTACTGTTTTTGGTTTAATTTCTATTCCAATTTCTGATTTGAAGACAAAAACAGGGGAAGTGTTTTTTGTTTTAGTAATTCACATACACAACTTTATCCTGTTATAAAACAAGTTGAACACAGCTTCGGATAATATAATATATAATAGTCTGTCAGAAAACAGACCCAGGACACACTGTGTTCACATGCTGTGTTCACACAGTCCACCTTCACATGTGGTATGAGTGATGGGATCTTAATTTGTATATTGTGTGCACACCTGCCTGTTGTGTTATTGGGAGCAAACACCAAAACACATTCTTAGTATACTTGTGTTCCAGGCGATTGTGATTGTGATTATGTGTGGACTTCTGAAACCTTTTTTAACATCCTTCCATACACAAATATATGTTTAGATCTAGTGCTTACGTACGTTCTTTCAGTACATTCATGTGCAATTTTCAAGTGGAAAAGGTGTTTATACAGTGGTTCATTAGCATTTGATGAGACAACGTACTGCATATCACTGCTTTACATGGAATAGAATAGTTATATGTGTCATATGTGTTGTGTGTGTTGTGTGTGTTTCAGGTATCCCTGTTGAGTCCAAGGTGAACATCTTCATTAACAGCTTTGGCTCCATCCAGGAGACAACTATGGTAACACACACACACACACACACACACACACACACACACACACACTCACACACACACACACACACACACACACACACACACACACACACACAATGTTACTTTTGTATTTTCTTTAGTTTCAAATTGTGACTGTCCATGTGTAGTGTAGCTACTATGCTATGCTTGATATGACTAAGATATGTCTTCTCATAATTCGGATGACCTACACTGTCACAGTAGTCAAAACATAACATGGTACTATTAATAGTAATATTAGCACTAACCTTAGAATATCAGTAACTGAAAGAGTACCAGTAGAAGCAACAGCAGTAGCAGTAGCAGGAGCTGCAGCAGACATGGAGACTATTACTAATACTTTGTTTCTCTGTACAGGATTACAGAGTGAATATATTTCTTCGGCAGAGATGGAATGACCCTCGCCTACGACTTCCTACTGACTATAAAAGTGAAACACTGACTATTGACCCGAAGATGTTCCAGTGTTTGTGGAAACCAGACCTTTTTTTTGCCAATGAAAAAAACGCAAACTTTCACGATGTCACACAGGACAACATTCTGCTCTTCATCTTCAGGAATGGAGACGTCTTAATCAGTATGAGGTGTGGACATACATTTGTCTTACTTTTTCACAGCAGTGGTAAATCATCCATTCTTTGATTAAAGCCAGTAGGCAACACATGATTAACAACTAACTTACAAAGTACAAGCTACAACTTACAATCTGACTAAATGGACTAAATGGTAGTGCATTTACATAGAGCATTACTAGTCTTCTGACCATTTAAAACACTAACATTCACCCATTCACATAAACAATCATATACTGATGGGAGGCTGCAATACAAGGTGCCAAGCTGCTAGTTAGCATGTATAGAGACTGTGTGATGACATTCACACACACACTGACACACTGCTGGCATATTAATCAGGACTTTGGGGTTCAGTATTTACTTAAGGACACTTTGACACGTAGACTGGAGGAGCCAGGGATCAAACCATCTTCTGATTAGCGGATGAGCTACTTTCTGAGCCTCAGCTACCCCTAATAACAAGGGTGAGCTGGGTTCCTGTGTTTTACCTGAAAATGTACAAAAGACCAACACAATGAAGGTGTGATAGTGAGCATGAAGACAGAGTTTAATGTCAAAGTGATGTCTCTCCATCTCTCTCTCTAAAAGCCACACACTTTATATAAAAGATGGGTAAACCAATCAGACTAAAACATCATTCAGTACAACAGATATGATTCTGCCATTATAGCAGAATCAACCCCCCCTCTCTATCTGTTCACATTCATGTACCAAAACTGCATGTTTCTAACTTAACTTCTTCCCTGTAGTTTTTGTGTTCTCTTGTCTCACAGGTTGTTGCAGAAGCCATGGAGCCAAGAGCCTCCACCATGTCCTGCTTGACATCCATGCATGCTGCTGTTATTATTATCATTAGTCATACTCTGTACCTCTCTGTGTCTTCATCTTTCTTTCTCCTTCTGTCTTTCTCATACCAAGCGGTCGAGGAAGATTCCAAATTCCAAAGTGTATGAAACATCATGCTGTAACAACAAACATAGCATTTGATAATGTGTTCTCATTTTGGTTTGCAATCTTGTAAGTATGACTAAAACTTTAAGTGTTTCAGTATTTCAACAAACACATATTTTATATTAGAATAATAACAGATTTATAGAGTGAGGTGTTGCTACTAAGGTTGAGGTGAGGTTGTTGGACTAAAAACGCTGCTATTAGACCAAGCACTCCTTATACATATACACACCCATACATACTTAATCCATGTGTTTATCCAGACCAACATATGCTAATCCCCACATATGTTATCCAGTACTAAGTAAAAAATATACATTTCTCAGCTTTGCCCATGTCTGTACCACCACACACAGAGAGCACCAACATCTGATTTCACCATAACAATTCCTGTATTCTCCATCAACACAATTACAAAACCTATGGATTTTTTTCACCAGTTCTCTTTGTTATCTAAGTAATCCAGTTCTACGTTAACTTTCTCACCACACAGCCTCCAACATGCTTTCAGTGTCTCTGTCCACAGAAGCAGCTGCCTGTTAGCAACAGCTCCTGAGGAGCTGAGAGGTCAGCTGCCAGGCTGACTGACAGCAGACATTCACTGAACCAAAATAGTTTACATGTCAGCTCCAAGGGAAGAAATCAACAGTGTTTGTATTTATTGATTCACCGATTTCACTTGCCTCACAGCAAGAAGGTCTTGGGTTCAAAACCCAGCTGGGACAGGGCCTTTCTCTGTGGAGCCTGCATGTTCTCCCTGTGCTTGCATGGGTATCCTTTCGGTGCTCCCATTGTCAAAAAAATCTCCCACAGTGCTGCACAGTAGCTGTCCACTGCTCCTGGTACTTAAGCTGGGTTAAATGCAAAGAATGAATTTCACCGTACAACTGTATGTGTGACAAATAAAGTACCTTTAGAAGCACAACTGTTGCTTAACATCAGCATGTAAGTGTTGTCATTGTCAGCATATTAACTCAAAGCACCACTGTGCCAAGGTACATAGTCACAGAACCATTAAGCATGACTGTAGCTCACACTGCTGTCTGTGGCATTGGGAGGATTAGTTTAGAATTAGAAACATTTAGATTTTTATGGTAAATTATTTTGGAAATATAAATACATACAACATAAGAAATAACACTTCTCACAAATTCTGATTTTGATTATACAGTAATTATCCTTGGGTCTTGATGTTTCTCTTCTGTTAGATAGTATGGAGAGAGAGGGTTTGATCAAGAGTGAGGAAACAAACTGAAATTCACCAAGAATTATTCTTCAATGGACCTGTTTTGATCTTTTGTCCTAAGGAATCTTATCAGTGTGTGGGTTTGTTAATGTGTGTATGTATTTGTTTTTGTGTCTGTAGGCTATCGGTGACGCTGTCTTGTCCCTTGGATCTTACACTCTTCCCCATGGACACACAACTGTGTAAGATGCAGCTGGAGAGCTGTGAGTACATTAACACAGAGTGCTCTTTGCATGCAGGTGTGTAGAAGATAAAGCAATAGTCTGCACATTCACTACTTATGGGGAATTTATTTAATAGCTACATTTTGGTCAAGTGATCATCCTCAGGCATTTCACACAGCAGATGACAACAAGCCTGCATATAAATACAAGCATTAACAGAAAATGGGGAAAGAGAAGATATATTCATAAAGGCCAGTAGGTGAATCTGAAACAAAGGATAAGTGAACACAAAAGTACAATTAAAAGACATTATAAAGACATTCATTTGAAAAGCACCATGATGTTGCCTCACTTCACCTGTGTGGTATAAAGAAGGTTGTAATGGCAGTTAGAGGTGCCAATTTAGATTTATTGTTGGATTTTCAACCTTCAGATCTTTGTACCAAGAGAACTAAATAAGGATCATCATCATGATTGTATTTAGGCAAGTACAATACTTTAGACCTGGAAAACTAGGCGAATGGAAACAGTCAAGTCAGCTTTCTTTATCTATCGAACGGGTGAGACTATGCCAAGATACTTAAAGTGAGAGCTAACTCCTGAAAGGAAATTCAGATAATTGAGTTGATAGCTAGATGGTTTTCTACACTGATCAGGGAGTGATGTAGAGGACTGTCTCTGGTGGAAAGAGGAGACTGGGTTCTCCTTCTCAGAAGTCTTGGTGCTGGGCTGGAATCAATATATTGGCTTGGTGTGTTACCTTCTGCTTTGGCTTTTGACATCAGCTTAACTGTCTCTACAGCTGACTCGGCCTTGTTGTTACTTTGGGGATATCCAGGAGGAGAAAATGTTGTGCTTCAATTTCCACTTTTGGCTGAATCATTGACACTCCTGTGATGAGAAATGTGCTGCATTAACCAATATCACAATGTTCACAATCCCTTGTTGTAGTTACATTGCTACACTTGGTATTTGGTAAAGTAGTCAATTTACTACAAATTGGAACAGTTATTAAATAGTCTTAGTTTTCAAAGGCAAAGAGAACTCAACTGCCTGCAATGTCATGTGGGTGGAGTGTCTCTTTTTGTTGTTTTGTGTCCAGGAACTAATGATATCAAATATGGTGAATGCTGTCACTCGTGGGAGAATCTGGAATAACCTCTCTCTCTCTCCTCTGAACATTTTTCCATCCTGGAAACTCAGTTTATCGTGGAAGGAATAATTGGTATCTGCAGGTTTGGATCTGCTCCAGTTGTAGTACAGATTGCAGCTACTCTCTAAGATGAGACAGATACATTAAGGGTCGGGTTATGCTATAAGATGACACATTTGTACAATATGATGTCTGACCACATCAGAAGATTAATGTTTCAATAGCTTTGCTGAATGTCCACACTTGAAGTCAGGGTGAAGAGCCTGCAGTAATAGATGGTAAATGGCTGCATGGAGCTGATGATCACACAATGTTGTTGTTAAGCTGTTGATAATAAAAATATAGGCTATTCATTTTCTTTTTTATGTTTTAGTTGGCTATACCACCAGTGATCTTGTGTTCATGTGGCAGTCTGACCCAGTTCAGATGGATGAGATTGCTCTTCCTCAGTTTGACATCAAACAAGAAGACATCAAATATGGAAATTGCACAAAGTACTACCAAGGAACAGGTTAGTAATTGGTAATTGTAATTAAAACAATAGAACAGCCACTACATTGTGCCACTGCATGATCAAGCATGTTACCATGATTTGTAATAAGCTTAATCTTTTAGAATATGTAGACTTATTAACTCCAGCGCTACGTATACTGTATATAACTCCAAAAAATGATCATGATCATGATCATGCAGTGTTTGAACTTAATGTTCTGTCTGATCAACAGTCCATAACCCAACAATATACAATTCACTATCACATGTGACAGACAAAAGCGCTGAGGTCACAATCACCAGCTCTTAGCTCAAGATATTTAACCTGTGATGAGCACTACAAGACACAGTCAGTAGTGACCTACAGTGAATGAAAAGAACATGCCTGCACCCCAACCAAATCAGCTCATATGAAAAAATAATTGAGAGACTGGGAAGAGAGGCCAGGCAGACCAGATGGATCTTTAAATGTTACATACATTATATGTACAGTAATGGTTGTGCTGTCATAGGAAAATAAATTGCATTTACAAGATAGGCTGTGAGGAAATCAAACTCAAAAGACACTGAATGTAGACCTTTGGTTTTCTTTTATGCTTTTTAGTTTACTTGAGTCATTTTTATCTGTAAATGTTGGCAGAATATTTCTGAGTAATCCTAATTAGTCCTTCTATGTCTATTTCTAGGATACTACACCTGTGTTGAGGTGATCTTTACACTGCGGCGGCAGGTTGGTTTCTATATGATGGGAGTTTATGCTCCCACTCTGTTAATTGTCGTTTTGTCCTGGTTATCATTTTGGATCAACCCTGATGCCTCAGCTGCAAGGGTGCCACTGGGTGAGTCCCCAAAATACACACACACTGTATTTAATCCAGAATTTAACAAAACACAATGGAGAGACCTGTTCCATCTTAGCTGTAGCAGGTCTTGGTCATGGTCTTGTTGGTGAAAGTTTTTGTGTAGTGTTTGTGAAGTGGGAGAGTAGAATCAGGCGGTCCAAGGTAGTCAGAGTTATCGGTTATTAACATTAAACAATGAACATTTAACAGGAGGGCTGTGGCTCGGCCAGTTGCGGAAGCAAAAGCCCGGGCATGGGAGGAGTTTGGTGAGACCATGTAGAACGACTGTCAGGAGGCCTCAAATAAGTTCTGGCAAACCATCAGGTGACTCAGGAGGGGGAAGCAGGGCTTAGCTCAGGCTGTTCTCAGCAGGAGCAGGGAACTGCTGACCTCGACTGGGGATATTGTTGGGCGGTGGAAGGAGCACTTCGAGGAACTCCTAAATCCGGCCAACATGTCCTCTGTAGAAGAGGCAGAGCTGGATGATCCGGGGGGATCTTCATTCATATCCCTGGCAGAGGTCACTGAGGTAGTTAAACAGCTCTTCAGTGGCAAGGTGCAGGAGCGGATGAGATTCGCCCTGAGATGCTGAAGGCTCTGAATGTTGTGGGGCTGTCATGGTTGGCACACCTCTTCAATGTCGCACGGAGGTCAGGGACAGTGCCAATGGACTGGCAGACCGGGATGGTGGTCCCCATTGTTAAAAAAGGGGACCGGAGTTTGTGTTTCAACTATCCGGGGATCCCACTACTCAGCCTCCAGGAAAAAGCTTATGCCAGGGTGCTAGAAAAGAGGCACCGGCCGATTGTTGAACCTCTGATTCAGGAGGAACAATGCGGATTCCGTCCTGGCCGTGGAACACAGGACCAGCTGGAAAGGAGGCACCAGCCGTTGCAGGGTTACTGGAGGGGGCATGGGAGTTCGCTCATCCAGTCTACATGTGCTTTGTGGACTTGGAGAAGGCTTATGACCGTATCCCCTGGGGGACCCTGTGGAAGGTGTTGCAGGAGTATGGGGTACTAGGGTCACTGCTGCGAGCCATTCAGTCCCTGTACGATTGCTATAGGCCTGATGCAGTTTTTTTGAAAAAAAAAGGTACCCACAGGGTTGGTTTTCCTGAGTTTGTGTGAACCCCAGAGTTCACACACGGTACTGCAGTGCACGAATTTCCCCGGTGGGGACCTTTTCCTGACAAAGTGTATAAGTGTGTATATTAGCATGTTAGCTTCATATTAGCTTAGCGATTAGCCCCCTGGCTAACTAGATTATTAGATGCAGTGTTAATGGGTAGGGTTAGGGTCAGGGTTAGGGTTTCAATCCAACATTTGTTCAAATACTGAATATGAATTGTACCATGGTACTGTTTGACTTCCTGCCCGGCTTGACACATTCGGCCGTGGTACGCGGAGAAAATAGACCAGACGCCGAAATGATCACTGCACGACGCGAGCCGGCAACAGGGCAGAGCGCTGCGGCACTTCCTATGTGAACGACACCATTGATTAACATGGGCGCCGAAAGGAAAGTAGCTCCGCTCATCTGTGAGGCCTTAGGGTTGGGAGAGAGTCACTGACCCAAGTGGAGGAATTTAAGTATCTCAGGGTCTTGTTCATGAGTCAGTGTAGGATGCAGCGGGAGATCGACAGGCGGACTGTCCTGGTGAAGAAGGAGCCGAGCCTGAAGTCAAAGCTCTCAATTTACCAGTCGGTCTACATTCCAACCCTCACCTATGGTCACGAGCTTTGGGTAGTGACCGAAAGAATAAGATCTCGGATACAAGCGGCTGAAATGAGCTTCCTCCAACGAGTATCTGGGCTCAGCCTTAGAGATAAGGTTAGGAGCTCAGACACCAGGGGGAGGATCGGACAGGATGCCTCCTGGACGCCTCCCTCTTGAGGTGTTCCAGACACATCCAACTGGGAGGAGACCCCGGGGTAGAACCAGAAAACACTGGAGGGATTATATATCCCTTCTGGCCTGGGAATGCATTGCAATCCCCCAGGAGGAGCTGACGTACATTGCTGGGGAGAAGGAAGTCTGGGTCACATTGCTTAGCTAGCCTGATGCCACCGCGACCCGGCCCCTGATAAGTGGCAGAAAATGGATGGATGGATGGATGGATGGATGCATGGATGGACATTTAACATTCTCAGCTGCTAAACACCAAATATTTAACGACAAGCAGTAGATACTTAGCTTCCTGAAATCAATGATAATTTCTTAGCTTTATCTACATCCAGTGACAAATTATTTTCTGTAAATTGAACAATTTGGTTACTGTGATGTTTGGAGACAGTCATAAGTGAACAAACCACAGGCAGTATCCTTGTGGTGTACCTGTGTTCTGTATGGGCTCTTCTCAGGGCTTTTTTCTGTCTCATATGCTGATGATACAGCTGAGAGAGTGATAGAACACAAATGAAACCAAATGAATATACAATGATTTTAGATAAAAGTGATTTATTTGGAGCTTTTAATAAATCTTTTACTGAGAGTGACATTCTGCATCCTCTGTTGCCGTGGTAATGCTCATGCTGTCCAGAAGAATTTTCTTAATAGTATTGTGAATATTAGGTACTAATCAAACCAATGACCCTAGTACTGGTGAGTCAGACAGAGCTCATTAGCTAATAAAGTATCGTTGTAAGGCTGTGTTCCTTATGAGGAAAGACAAGGTCAGAGCGTTGATGTTAATGTTCATTTAGGTAATAATCTATTCCAAATGAGTTAGTTGACTGAAATGTGTTAACATCTGTGTTTTTTAGGTATTTTGTCTGTACTCTCTTTGTCCAGTGAGAGTATGTCTCTGGCTTCAGAGCTACCGAAGGTTTCCTACGTAAAGGCCATTGATATCTGGCTCATTGCTTGTCTACTTTTTGGATTTTCATCACTGGTGGAATATGCTGTGGTACAGGTTAGTTCTTGCATGTAAAGGTGTAGATATCTGGTACACCACCATGCCCATCACTGGGTTAGACCCTTCCTGGCAAGGGAGAAAGAGAAAGCAATGGCTGGAAGTGGATGAAACAATCAATTCTCAGAAGAATTGCAATGTCATCTTCTAAGATGCTGAATAGTTTCACAAATGCCAAAAATATAAGTCAACCACAAGACTACAGTGTGGGGAGTTAGGTAATAGTTCATCATGTTTGGGCACTTTTTGGATTAACAGCTTATTAATTAGCTTTGTGAGCCGAAGGGGAATTATTTTGTGAATACTTTATACACCATCACCCAGAGACTAACATTCTCCAACAACAACTCCACAGCTATGCCAAGTGTTAAAGTGATTACTGCCTGAAGCACTAAAACTACTCAGCTGTTTCTTCAACTATCTCTTTCCAACCCGATGCAGATGACCAAAGGAAAAATGTTATTGTCAGGCCTGAGAGGAATATTTACATATCCTACTACAGACTTATTTAGTTTAACACTGATGATATGAATGAGCCATGTACAGATGAGCTGATCTAAAATAATTTGACCATTTAGATTATTGTACATTATATTTCCATCTCATTCTCCCCCTGCCTCTCTCTCCCTCTATCTCTCTCTGTCGGTTTCCCTCTCTCTCTCTCTGTAGGTGATACTGAACAGCCCAAAACTGATTGAGGAGGAAAAGGCCAAAATGGCCACTAAGGAGAAAGCCCTGAAAGAGAAAGAAGGAAAGAAGCCTCCAAATAAAACAAACAACACAGTGAATGGGACTGGTGGAACACCCATCCATGTAAACACTCTGCAGGTAAATATAAACATACAGGCTTCCTGGGGAACCCTAATAAACTGTAAGACAGGACTGATGACTCTTTCTTGTGACAGTATCAGATGATATATTGAGTCAGTCTCTGTCTTTTAGCAGGTGGTTGAAACTCGCTGTAAGAAAGTTTGTACCTCCAAGTCAGACCTTCGCTCCAACGACTTCAGCATCGTGGGATCTCTACCTCGAGATTTTGAACTTTCCAACTTTGACTGTTATGGTAAACCAGTTGAAGTATCAGGTGCCCTCAAGTCCCAGAGCAAAACCAACAAGAAACCCCCCCCACCCAAACCTGTCATACCTGCTGCTGCCAAACGTATTGATCTCTATGCAAGAGCCCTCTTCCCTTTCTCCTTCCTCTTCTTCAATGTGGTCTACTGGTCGGTCTATCTGTAAGAAGTAGACGAGGGTGACCAACTGGTTTGAAATTAACTATTCTGAACAAAGAAAAGCAAATATTTATATTGAACTCTGTGCTGGTATGATCAAGATTTCCATCATTTAAGAGCTGCTGTTGTTGTCTCTTGGTGCAACAGTGAATTGAATTGCCACAACTCCAAAGCCTTGGGGCTGTTGGGTTGAGCCCCCTATAAGGCCATGTGTCAAGTAGGCACTGCATGTGTGTCTGTCAGATACAGGACATTGTGCTTAATGTAAACTAAACCTTGCTGTGGTTACACCTATACCCCATGCTGTATATTCTAAAGAAATGCTTTTTATGGAGGCTAAGATTACTGGTAACACTTTATGTTAGAAGTATAGAACTCCAAATAGCCAATACTAACGATATAATACATTATAATTGTATGAGTATAAACAGAAAAAATGACTAAATCAATTGTAAAATTATTCAATAAATCACTACAAACATTTATGAGATTTCATCATTATTTATGATAAAAACATATTTGCTCAGTTTGTACGAGATTCTTTGTGCCAATATTTTCTCATGTTATAAAAAGTATTCACCCCCTTGGACCATTTCCCCTTGTATTGCTTTTATAAACTGAATCATGGTCACTATGATTCAGCTTTAAAAAAAAATAATTTAGAAAAAAGCTTTTTGGCCATCAGACTAGATGCTATGTTTCATCACCACAAACACACTATAGTTTATGTGGTGTTTTTTTTTTCTTCCTCCGTAGAAGAATGCAGTAAAATCACAGTGTCCATATGTGTAAGTCTGATTGAGATCTATATTACAATTTATAAAAGCAATACATCCAAGGGGGAGAATACTTTTTAAAGGCACTGTATTTGTGAATGACAAAAACGAAACAAAATTGTCATTATCATATAAAACTGAGCAGAAGGTTTTTGAAACAATGTCAGTAGTGTCTACTGTATCAAATACCATATTTCAAAACTTTTCTATATTTTTTTCATAATGACATTTTCCCAGGGAAACTTTGTGACAATGTGTTTTATTCACCAGCATTTTAACCCTTGTCTTTCCACTTATCACATGCCCTAGCCTCATTGGCCAGTAAAATCTAATTAGACAACAATAATTCCAGATGAATTTATCAATGTATATAAACGCTAATTTACAATAATAACCTAGCATTAAATACTCTGGTTTTAAAATGAATTAGTATGGAGTAATCTGACTTTTAACATGTTATCTGTATCTAGATACGTAATCAGGATAATGTCATCAAATGACAGTCCTTTGTATGTACGTGTTGTTTGCATTAAAGTGTTTGTGAGCTTAAAAAGCAAATGATATCATCAGAGCTGGTGGCTATCTTTAACCAAACATGGTGTGTACCAAGTGAAAGGAAGTGATGCTGCAGAGCTCTAGAGGAATATCTTGTCAAGATTTTTGACAAACAGCTTGAGATAGGATGGGACCACTAAGCCTCTGGTCATGTCACACTGGGGGCCACTATGTGATTACATGTCAGTACCAGCTGAAATTGGGTTTGAGACTCAGTAGAGTAGCCTATTAATCTGTCATTTAGTGGTGTTTTTAAATTGTCATTTCAGAGCCTCAACAACACCAACAGTAAATTCTTCTCAAGCTTCCAGATGGCAGTACTGTGGTTAAAGGTCCGTTATGATTCAGACTAAGTTGTAGTATTGTCATTTTTTATGTTTCTACTTGTTTTGAAGGTAAAGCAGGTTGAATAGCCTGGCATCACAGAGAGGAGAGACACAATGGATTATACCAATGATGATAATGATGTCACTGTGTTGCCCTCAGTTGTCCACATGAAAAGTGACTGCAGTTGTTTGAGGACTGAAAGAAGAGCTACTTTCTCACCCCGACTCACTCGGCTAATGGCTAAGTGTGTGTGACTGTTGGTCTTGTAGTCACCATGTTGATTGACTCATGCAGAACTGTAGAAATGCTGTGGCTTGGTGGTTCATTTATACCTTTTACCATAAAGTGTGACAGAAATGACATGCTATAGCCTATATAGCCTAATGCTATTGCATTTCAGTATACTACAGAGATATCTATGCTGGAATGCTAGCTAAGTAGCTATCTAGACTTCTGGACTTATATTACATTGTTTTAAGCACCAGCCAACCTTGACAGCCTGATGCTATTTTGTATATGCTATGCAATTTTCTTGAAATTAATACTGCTATGTTATTAAAAGACAGCCTAACCCAGCACTGCTCAGTACTTTAAACTACATCTTTTCAGGAAAGTTCAATAAAAGTTTCTTTTCCAAGAACTAATGTGTGAAATTTTCCTTTTTGATCAAATATTCAAAGGAGATTAAAGAACTAGAGAAATGTAAAATTTAATATCTTCATTTCCTTTGACAGTGTTGGATAAAATCAATGAATATGTCAAAGGGAGTGATATCGGGTTATCTCATTAGTTCTTATTATCTTTATAATAACTAAAGCTATGGTAAATCATATTATTCCTAAATGTATATATTTGTTAATATTTTGTTTGGGTAATGAGTTTCCACCTCATAACCCCAAAATCTCAATTTGCCAGTTGTCATTATTGCATTATCTTATTGGATTTTACATGTCACAGAGTTGGGAGTCTACTTGTCATTAATACTGCAGGTCTCACCAGAAGTGTCACAATTTGAATTGCAGTGAATATTTGCTAAATGTTTCCCATAAAAGCGGTCATAGAAAGTTTTAAAAATGACTTCAGTCATTACTAACAATTTTTAAGTGCAGCTGAAAGATTTGTTCATTCATAAAACCAGACCAATGATCAAAAGAACCACATGCATCCGACTTTAACAAAGTGTTGAAAACTAACAACAGTACAGCCTTTCATGCGTGTCAGGCTAACAACCATGTTTGACTATTTAGACAACAAGTTTGTTTGAGGCTCATGAACCTCGAAGTGTTTTTGGACAGATAGTACAGATTGAGGGCGTATGCCAGGCCAGGCACAAGGCAGCATGTTTTGGCTGCATTGTCAGGATCACAGAGATACTCTCAATGATGATGCCAGCTGCATCTGGCTTGTGGCAAACACAGATCCTCATACTGTGCATTATAAGGTCCTCATGCACATTGGTCTCTACTTCATTCAGAAGTTTGAAATTGAAAATCGTGGCATGAGGTCTTAATACAAGCTATCTAGTAGTTCTAATATAACCTTATGGTGTTGTAGGTCTTGGCAGCTGTGGCTCTGGCTCTGGACATACAGCACACTACATAGAATATCATATTTCACTATACAGTATATCATGTGGTAAATGTACTGCTTTAGCTATGGCACAAATTCTGCAATAGAAACACTCACATTTTGTATTTTTATTGCTTTCACACTTAAATATTCATGTGAACCTTAACCTGCACATAAAAGAGCAAATAAACAAATATATACACACATGAAATTACCTGAACACACACAAAGACACTATAATACACAACTGTCCAGTTTGTTGAAATTAGTAAAAACAAAAAAAGGGAAGTGGACTTTGCTTCTGTGCTTCAGCTCCTAAAAATAATGAAGACATTGTAACAAGCAGTATGCCATCCTGCTTCAGTCAGTATAAAGAAAGCATTCTAACAAGAACAGAAGATATGGTGTGAATGTAAACCTCCCACTGATCACAGAAATCTTTGGGGTCAGTGAACAAAGTCTATTCCTGTCTTCACCAAAGGGCACAAGTACTGCCTGAACTGTGCTGGAAAACATTAACGTGCACTGTGGTGCAGATGGCTGGCTTTTCTTCAGAAAATGATATCTTGTGAAAATGCTTGTTCCAATGTTTAGACTAGCATTACATGAACACCACTTCCAGTCTTCTAATCTAGCTTCTGAGATTAAACTAAAAGTAAACTCAGGGGAAGACTGTACATAAAATGATTTTCCCAAATTAGCTGCCTAAAGTCATCTACAGTCAGGTTAGGTTTAATTCTTCAGTCAGCTGACAGCAGGTTTCCTTCTCTTCCTCTTGCGCACAAGTTTGATCATATGATCGAGAGCTTTGGCAAAGCATTTATTGTCCTCCATGTAACAATGTGTTAGTCCAGGCGCTGGATGAGCTTCTCCTCCATCATACAGTAGAGGGCGATGTGGGACAGGTCAGAGATGAAGGCGTCGCAGGCTCGTCTGCTGATGCTCTTACAGCCTCTGAGGTCCAACAAAGTCAGAGAGGAGAGACGCTTCACATAGGGCAGACAGCTGTCTGTCAGCTGACTACAACCTGTAGAGAAATATAGACAGACAGTCAGGAGCTGATATCATCTGTTTGGTTATGTATCACTTTGTTTCTTAGGTTCATCCATTCAAACCAGAACACAAAGCAAACATTCACAAACGTGATTGGTCAAGTTTCACAGCTGCAGTAAATCATTAAGAGCATTTCTATAGATCACCATGGTTGTTTAAAA
This sequence comes from Scomber japonicus, assembly GCF_027409825.1. Taxonomy (NCBI): domain Eukaryota; kingdom Metazoa; phylum Chordata; class Actinopteri; order Scombriformes; family Scombridae; genus Scomber; species Scomber japonicus. The sequence goes on along the minus strand of NC_070579.1, from coordinate 39,253,232 downwards.
GAGTGAAAATCCATTATTGTAATTATCCCTTGTTTGATTCATTATTAAATGAGTTAGAAGCCTCCCTGGTTGTTTTGTTTTTGATGCAGTCACACTCCCTCCATGGTTACATTTCCACAGCACCACATTCTCCATGATGAGAACACCAATGATTTAATATGTCTTAACTCGACTGTTGTGAGACTTAATAGGCTACTTAAATGATTTTATGCCCTCACAACTATTCTCATTAATATTGACATTTTAGATTTATCAATAAAAAGAATCAGTTGGTACAGGAAGTATGTATGCCACTGTTATGGCAACCATGCATCATAAAAGAAGACATGACAGGCAGATAAAAGCTCAGTGGACCTGCAGAAAGTGTATTTTAACTTCTAGCATGTACTCTATAAAGGAGTGTCTCCTTGGAGAGCACCTGTGCTCAAACACTGACCTGCCAGTGTGAGCTCAGTGAGGTTGTTGCGAGTGTGTGTCCCAGCTGCTGCCAGTAGGGCGATGGATGAGTCAGTTATGTCCTTGCAGTGAGCCAGGTCTAGTCTCTCCAGCTGGGGCATGTGGCGCTGTAACAGCCTCAGAGTTGACTCACTGACATCCAGACCAGACAGACGCATGGTCACCATGTTCCTCAGTCTGCTGCGAGACGACTCGGAGCCTACACAGAGACAGGAAGGATGTAATGAACTGGGGAGGAAACATGAAGTTATCCAAGCTTTGAGCATGCTCATTCATGGTATTACTGACCAGTTGGGGTGATGAGCTCTTTAATTTGGGCGTCTTTGACACCTTCACACCAGCGCAGATCCAGCAGTCGCAGGTAGGGCAAAGTGGGAGAAACCATTGCTGACAGACAGGACCAGGACAGTCCAGTCAACCTCAACTCCCTGAGACCTACACACACAGTGAACTGGGATGAGACAGGAAGGGACTGGCAGATCTGTGTGTGTGTGTGTGTGTGTGTGTGTGTGTGTGTGTGTGTGTGTGTGTGCGTGTGTGTGTGTGTGTGTGTGTGTGTGTGTGTGTACCTGGGAGCCTGGTGAGCAGACAGTTAAGCTGTCTCTTGGCCAGGGGGGTCCAGGACAGGTCCAGAGAGACAGGCTGACGTTTGATGATGCCTGCCAGGGCTTGGTTACTGAGTGGACTGCACCGGCTCACGTCCATGTGGCTCCACAGACGCTTGTCACAGCTCCTGCACAGGACAGAGACACACGCTGCATCACTACCTCAAACAAATGAAGACAGAAGCTCGACATGAAGCTTGTAGAATAAGAGGAGTGTGACGTACCACTTGTACCAGGCCTTGCAAACAGTCATGCAGGCCAGCAGCTCAGCTCTGTTTAGGTATCTGAACACAGAAACCCAAACCTCCTTCTCCCCTCCTCTCTCATTACCCACGTCTTTAAAGGATGGCAGGGACAACAGGGATGGAGGAGACAGGGTGGAGGATGCAGCATGAGCAGCAGCATCCTCTTCCTCTGTGGAAGACGCAGACCGATCCCTCATGCCTCGGTCACCGTGGTTACCCCGGAGACGTGGCCTGCAACATAGCCGACAAAATATAAAATGCTGGTTGTGTAATTAATGTGTCATGTATTCACAGCAGGGAGGCAGTGATGAACAGGTTTCACTATTAAACCCGTTATAAAATGTGTTTCTGCTCTCACTCTCAAAAAAGGGACATTATGGGATGTTGTTGAGTTTATTACTTGATGACTGTGGGCACTGATATGCAAAATGAAGTCAGAGGGTTCAGTGGGGGCAGTGAGTGAGTCATGAATGTGACTAAATCTGAACACTAAGTCATCTTTACACAGCAACACATTTTGTTCAGTCATTGTGCTTTAAAATCTAATGTTATTTAAACAGGAGGAAATAGAGCATTCGTGAGGGACTATTTTCAGCGGCAGCTTAATCCACATGTAAAGGACGGTGTGTGTGTGGGACTGCAGGGTGTGTTCATCGGGATGGAGAACATTGGTGCAGAGTGCTACAGTGTGGCTCATTGATGTGTTAATAGTTCGTTTACAGACAACAGTGGAAGAAGATGTATGAAGCCTCATACATCTTCATCTTTAGTAGCAACAGTGATCCAGTGAACTGCTCAGTAAACACATGGCTAATTTCTAGTTGAAGTCTTCAATACAGCATGATATTCATTTTTGGTCCTATTTAGAATAAAGATGATGATAAAGCAGGGTATGCTAAGTTGCTACCACACCACAGCAACAACACTGGTTACGTGCATTACGTAACATAACCCCAGGTCAGAATAGGGTTAGGGTTTAATACTATTACTAATACTTATAACAATAATAACAATACTATTACATTTTATCCCTTAGCGATGGTATACAGACAGCATGAAAGTTATTTGTAACATTGGTTGTTTAAAAAGTGTGTTCAACAACCCTCTGAAGAGTCAGCTGTTCAGTTTTCCTCATTAGTACATTTGTATTGAAGTTTTTTGCTATCCAAACTTAGCATTACCAATATCACAGTTAACCATGGACTGTAAATCCACCGTGCTAACCAAGCTAGCAGCTAATGGTAGCGGTATGCTCCACCCTTTCTGGCCCCCAAAAAACTAAATGCAGATGGTCACAGTGCTGAACTCATAGGAGATGTATTGACAGTAAGAAGCAGTACTCTCCTTAAATACAGTACCAGTCAATAGTTTGGACACAGTGTCTCATTGGAGTGATAATGTATCAAAGTGAATGTTATCACCTTCCGGGTCCTCGTGGGGTTTGGCTGTCAGCTGTGGTGTCACCACTCTTGAGGCGTGAAGGTTTGGACAGAGCGGTCTTCCTCTGGATGAAGCCCTGCTGACCCCCTGCACCCACTGCTGCAGTCCGTGGACCCATAGCTGCCTCCAGCTTTGGAACTATGGAGCCTGAGAACGGACAAACCTCTGTTGGAGTTTAAACTCATTCACCTTTACTTGCTACAAATTGCACTTTACATTTTTTATGCTGCTATTCTGCTGCTATGCTCCTGTATGGTTGACGCTCTGTGACTCATTGCAATGATTTGTTTTCCCTTCAATTGCTGCTATTTATTTATTATTCATTCTTTTATGTGCTATTTATTCTTTCCTTTTTTGACCAAATGTACTGCAGAGATGCTTTGGTAAATTCCATTATACATTGTATAATGACAATAAAGACTATTCTATTGTATTGACAGTGCAGTCATGAGCAGGAAATGAAGATCATACTTTACATGTTACACATTTGTTCCACTTGTTTACTCACTCTTACCAGATTGTCTCTTGGCCTTGTGGGGGCGCTGTAGAGTCACAGTCAGGTAGGAGCCAGTGAGCAGGTCATCATTCAGGTCAGACACTAGGAGCACTGGAGGTTCTGGGTCTGAATCCCAGCGTCCTTCATCCTCCTCCTCCTCTTCCTCTTCATCTTCCAATGTGTCCATCTCTTCGTCCTCTGGGTCAAACTCCTGCCCCTCACTGTCCTCATCTTCATCCTCATCATCGTCGTCGTCGTCATCGTCGTCGTCGGTCCTTCTCCTCCTCCTGCGCTGACGATGACGCTCCTCTTTGTCGACGTCTTCGCTGTCGTCGTCGTCGTCCTCTTCCTCGTCATCGTCATCGTCCGACTCCTCGGAAGAATCTCCCCTGCGCTGCACCCTAGAACCCCCCCTCAGCCTCACCCCTCTCCCCCTCCTCACGCTGTCCCTCATGCCCATCCCTCGCTTCAGTTTGAGGACAGAGGAGCCAGGAGTCATCAGGCCTCCTCTGCTTCCTCTGTTGGCTGGCCCTCCTCTCAGCAGGCCTCTCCTATTGGCCCCAAACCCCCTCCTGGAAGAGTGGCCCCCTCCTCGAGCTTGTAGTGACATCTTCCTTCTCTGAGAGGCTACAGACAAGGAATCAGAATGAAGTGATCAAATACTGAAATACAAACAGCTCTTCTGCAGAGGCTCTGAAAAAATTCTGAATTTCACATTTCTAAGTGTGATCTTAATTATTTTCTCTAGAGGTGAAAAAAAGGTTTTAACAGAGAGAATCTAAGTTATCTATGAACCAGGAGAAAACAACCGACTTAAATTATTGAAATAATACACATGGAGGATTATAATGTGATACTTTATGTATTGTACTGAAGTCTTTCTCTTTGCATACAGACGTGTGAATGTATGTGCAAACATGAGTGTGTACATGGGTATGTGTTTGTGCGTGTGTGTGTGTGTGTGGTTTCTGTGTGTACACTGGTATAATGTCTCTTCTGACCTGAATAAAACTAATGTTCTACACAGGACAGTGGTACATGAATTTCTTCTTGTGGCCAACATGAGTATTATAACAACAAAGACTTAAAGAATCCTGACACATTTAAAACTTTCAGCTGTTTCACAGAAAAAAGGAACTTGTTCTTGAGTCATTAACAAAGGAGAGAAAAGAATTTAGATCAGACTGGTCCCTTTATATCCTGTGTCCCACATGACTGATGGTGTAACTCAGTTATAGAGTAAGTATTGTTGACAGGCAGCAGTCAGAGCAAAGTGCTTCAAACCTTCATCATCATCATCGCTGGCAGAGTCATCTCCGTCACGGCTGTGTCTCTGTCGTCTGTAAATCTTAGCCATGCGAGCATCCAGCAGGGAGGAAGATTTACGCTTCTGGAAATGCATGAACATGAGGAGCGAAAGGATGAGAGAAGGGGAATGATAAAAGACAAAAGATAGGGAAACATTGGAGAGAGGAATGAGGTAAACTGTCAGAGAGCTTCAATCAAAAGAATATTCTGAAATAATATTGACATATGACAGGAGAGACTTACCCCTGGAAGGCCTTCACCTTTATCTGCTCTAGCCTGCTGGAGGAAGAGAGGAAACATGTTAAAAGTGAGAAAGCCTCATGTCAGAGAGTCTTCTTCTCACAGATCAGGTTGCTTTCTTTGATGTTCGGACATTATTTTTATTGTGTTTAGAGTGGAAACTTCAATGCAGAAAGACTACCCACGTTTCCATTGGTACCCATGGCAACATACTTTCTCCACTCCACTTTAAACACTTTAAAACAACCACAGTGGATCAAAGAAGAGTTTAGCCTGAAGTGAAGCATGCTGGTACTTCTCTTCAGTGAAAATAAACAATGTAGAGCATCCTCAGCACAGACTGCTGTGTTTACACTGTGCTTATAACATTATTCCAATGATATAAAAACTCCAATTCATTATTTTGAATGAGATCCGAATGATATCTTTCCCTCTGTTCATTTTATATTATTCAAACTGTACAATTACACTGTAATCTGTCAGAACATTTATCACTCACAATCGTGTAGTCGTCATTACAATTAACTAAACTACAAACATGTATTAAGGACATAAAGGCCTGGATGACCTGCAACTTCCTGTTATTAAACTCAGAAAAAAACTGAAGTTATTGTGCTTGGCTCTAAACACCTTAGAAATTCATTATCAAATGACATAACTACTCTGGATGGCATTATTCTGGCCTCCAGCACCACTGTAAGGAACCTAGGAGTTATCTTTGGTCCTGTCCTTTAATTACCACATAAAGCAAATTTCAAGGACTGCCTTCTTTCATCTGCGTAATATTGCAAAAATTAGACATATCCTGTCTCAAAATGACACCCTCTCTACATTTAAGAGTAGGCTTAAAACTTTCCTTTTTGATAAAGCTTATAGTTAGGGCTCTTAGAGCTCTTAGCTTATGCTGCTATAGACTTAGACTGCCGGGGGACTCCCATGATCACACTGAGCTCCTCTCTCCTTCTCTCTCTCTCTATCCATCCATCTATATCCATTAACATTCATGTACTATTAATGCATTCAATAACCTAAACTTCTTCCCCGGAGTTGTCTGTGCTTTCTCATCTCACAGGTAATCTGGGCCTGTAGATGTCTGGATGACAGATTCCAGTCCTGGATCTTCTAGCTTCATTGTTGATTTTCATTGTGCTTCTCTCCTCTATCCTTCCTTTCTCTCCTCTCAACCCCAACCGGCCGAGGCAGATGGCTGCCCACTCTGAGTCTGGTTCTGCCTGAGGTTTCTTCCTGTTAAAAGGGAGTTTTTTCTTGCCACTGTTGCTCATGTGGGAATGTTGGGTCTCTTTAAAGTTAAAACCTGAAGAGTTCGGTTTAGAACCTGCTCTATGTGTAAAGTGCCTTGAGATAACTTTGTTGTGATTTGGCGCTATACAAATAAAGATTGATTGAACTCATCACAAATTGAAGTCATTTTTATATACAGAACATATAACACAGTAAAGATTATATTTCTTTAACTTCTGTTATTGATCACATTCGTGTGTGTGTGTGTGTGTGTGTGTGTGTGTGTGTGTGTGTGTGTGTGTGTGTGTGTGTGTGTGTGTGTGTGTGTGTGTGTGTGTGTGGACATGGCACATCTCCATCCTCCTGCTGTATTCTGAGACAAAGCTCTGAAATCTGTCTTTGTTCTTTAGGACTAATTCTGGTTCAACAAGGAGCAGAAATCCTTGTATCCTGTTTCTTCATTTTGCACTGTGAGCAGTGGAGAACCACAATGATTAGTTCAGTGAGACAGAGCACAATCATAACAGCTACTCCACAACATCCTGTCCCTGCTGACACATGATAGTCAACCATTGCAGTGATGCAGGGACCAGCACACAGTAGAAAGTGTCACAACAGTAGAGCATCCACAAATTAAAGGGCTATTAAGCCACATCAGCTTCTTTAACCTACTTCTAACACATCAGTAACAAAAGATGCTGTGTCCACAATCACAACATGACTTTGAGTGGGACTTCATTAAAGCAACAAGCTGTCCATAACGATGAGCCATGAGAAAATCATTTAGAAAGTATGAAGAAAGTAAAGCAGCCAGCAGTGTGAGACAGGAGCCATTACTCCTGTACAAACTATCTGAACACAGATCATTTCAACAGGAGTCATGTCTCTTCTCTTGAAAATGGAAAGGAAAAAAACAGATGGAATGCACGCGACAGACGGGTAGATGTATAGAGTAGGCGGCACCTCTCACCAGTCTCGAGCTGATTGGCTGAGAAGGCAGAGGGGCCGCCACCAATAGAAGTGACGCTGAGGAGGTGGAAGAGCAGGAAGGAAGAGGAGGAGGGAAGAAACCACAGCGGACCACCTCCCCATCCTGCTGGGAGCCCACAGGACCCCCTATTGTAGCAGAGGGCCCAGGGCCCAGCCTGAGGACCAGGGGGCCGTGGGGACGGATGTGCTGCTGGTGGCCTGCAGCCAACGATTCATCGCTGCCTGATGACTGACGCAGTTAAATGAATAGAAATTAAAAGGAAATAATAAAGCAACCAAAAGAAAAAACCAAACCAAACAAAAAGAATCACAAAATGAAACACAGACAGACAGGAGACACACAATACCCATTAGCTTTAACACACTGGAACCAAGTGTATGTGAACGCCCGGCATGATGGACTGAGTGCAAGAGAGAGAGGGTCTGCAGCTGTGTATTCAACATATGTGCATATCAGTGTGTACTAGAGAAGGTTGTGTACCTCTGGGTCAGTAATGCCTTGGACACACTTTGGACACTCCCAACAGCTGGGCAGGTCTTTATTAACCACTCCTTCACCCTGAACCTGCACAGAGAGGAAACAAACCCTGTTAACACATCAGCACTGTACATCAACATCAACCAGTCAACTGTAAACTTATTTATGTTCACTTTGACAAATCTCATAAGGCTATATCAATACAGGAAATGTAGCATGAGCATCACTGTAACTTAAATATTGAAAGGTGGAACTGTGTCTGTGTGTGTGTGTGTGTGTGTGTGTGTGTGTCTGTGTGTGTGTGTGTGTGTGTGTGTGTATATACCGTGAGGCATGCAGGATGGACGATTTGTGCACAGTTGGAACATTCCATCAGAGTGAGGGAGGGGTCTCCAGTTTCCTCCTGATTGGGCTCCTTGCAGATCTCACACACTGCAGACAGAGGAAGGCCCGGCTGGAAGGGACAGAGGGTGAAATACTAATCAAACACTGTACATTTACAAATGATATTAAAGTCAACAATAAATATGTGTTTGTCACAACAGCAACATGTGTGATTAACCACCCAGACTAACTTTATTTACTCATAGCCAGATTTGGAAATAAAACAGTCACTTACAGAGAGACATTGTCGCAGCACGCAGGTCTGCTTGAGCTTTCCAGGTCCTCCAAACTTCTTCATGTCTCTGCAGAAGTTACAATCTCCACACTCTGCTCTCATACAGGCCTCACAGCGCTTACACCTGCACACAGGAAAACACACAGATGCTTTTAACAGGTGAACACAGGTGAGAAGTCATCTGATTACCTAAACAACTGTGAAGCTCATGGCCTGGTTACCTGACTCTGCGCCGCCTCAGCACAGACATGGAGGAGGCTGGCTTCTGTGGTCGTGGTATGACAGGAGTGGAGGCCAATTTAGGACGGGGGGGAGGTGGAGGGGGAGGAGGCTGATACCATGACGGCTGGTGAAGAGAGGAGCAGAAGAATAAAAACATGACTGAGGTACAAGAGGAGCCATCGTCCTTTAGATTCTGCTCACAACTTTGACTTGTGCAGTAAAGTGTATTTGGAGCTGCTGCCTTCAAAAACGGCCATCATTACTAGGCTTTACGCCGATCTGATTGGCTATATCGGATCGGCCGATATTTAGCATTTTATGCAATTAGTGAGATCGGCTGTAATGTCTTAATTCGCCGATCCGATCAATGTCGTCATGTTGAAACTTTTTGCAGATGCTCCCCTTGCATAGGTTGCAGATGGCTTGTGTTTTATCTGTCTCATCTACTCCACACCAGTTCCACACTACCGACATGTTTGTTTGAATAGTTTTGAGCCCTGTCACAATGTGATGGACAATAAAGTTTTTTGAATCTTGAATCATTAGCTGTCAGATTCAAACAAACATGTGGGTGTTGTGGGCAGACAGATAAAACACAAGCTATTTGCAATCTGTGCAACACTAAAGAACCTCGTTGGGAAGCATCTGCAAAATGTTTCAACAGCACAAATGTACCTGGATAGGGAACACGAGGAGGAGCATGCCGAGTTTAAGAAAAGGAACGTGGACAAAGAAGACATGATCGGATCAGTGATCGGTTTATTTAAACTCACTGATCGGCCCCAGAAATCCTGATCGTGTAAAGCCTAATCATTACTACTGTTCATTGTGTCCACTGCTAATGCTGCTCACCCTCTTTGGCCATCTGATGATGGGTTTTCCTGTGTAGGACAGTTTGGGATTGTCGTTGGCGTGTTCCTTCAGAAGTGCCTGCAGGACAGTAGTTAGTTTATTACACCACCATTTAATAAAAAGGTATTATAGTGTTTGTTGGGACACACACACACACACACACACACACACACACACACACACACACCTTGATGTGTGTGATGAGAGCGGGGGCGTTGTGTATCCCTGCTGGGACGCACTTCTTGTTGGAGGGCAGAGCCTCAAGTTTACCCAGCAGGTTCCACAGGCCCTCCAGCTCCAATGGCGTCAAATTTACTTTAACTCCTGGCTTATCAGGCTCTGAAGCATCACTGACATCATCCTCCTCCTCCTTCACCTGCTCACTGACTGGATCTGAGCTGGAGGGCTTCTTCAGACCTGAAAGAAAGAAGGAGTTATCCACCTCCATCCATCTGTGCTAACTCCCCCCCCCCCCCAATCAAAAAACAAAAAACACTTAGGCTGTACATACCAATGCCCAGTGAGTGTTTCTGAAACTCTGGTGTGAGGTAGGAAGTCTTGGTGATGCTGAAGACGTAGCGCTCCAACACATACCAGCACATCTCATAGTAGAAAGGGTAACGAAACTTCACTGGAACCTGCAGGTGGTGGGGTTAATTAGCCATTTGAAAAACCATCACTTCCTGTCATTTCAAGCTCATAAGAGTGTGTGTCTGTGTGTTAGGACAAACCCGTGTGCGGTCCTCTATATTACAGATGTTAAGCTGCATAGGAATGTTGAAGCTGTGAAGGAAGTTTCCACCGAACACCATAGAATCCACAGGTGTGTAGACTGCATGAATCCACCCTGAGAACACACACACACACACATTTATTTCCTGTCACATGTATTCGGCAGTGTGTGTGTGGGTGTGTGTATGTTAATATTAACCTGAGGGTATGATGAAGGTGCAGCCTTGCTTCAGTTCAATCCTCTGGCAGTCAGATGCTCGGTCTCCCAGGAAAATGTCTCCCTGTTTTCCTGACAGCACCCAGTTCTCATAGAGCTCCAGGTTCTGAGGGGTGGGGGGGATCAGCCAGAACACCTGGTAATAGAACACTGCCATTAGAAAACCCACTCCACTCTCCTTGAGAGAATATTACATCTGCACAGGTTTTGGAAGCATAGTGAGGAGAACAGAACATTTCTTTAGGATTTTTACTTCCAGGTGCATCATTTTAACTGAACTCTACTATGAACCCACCTTGCTTCCTCTGAGTATGTGGTACCACACAGAGGTCCCTCCAAAGTCAATGTGAAAGTCTGTGTAGCAGCCCTCCACACTCATCAGACAGTATCTGCAGAAAGCAGAACAGCAGTAATGAATCCACACACTGAACAGGAAGGATGTTTCATTTCAAGCTGAAGTGAAGTCATGACAGCAGTGAACAAAAACAGTTCTTACTTCTGTACTTTGGGATACTGCATGTCTGTGATAGAGTTGGTTGAGTCTCTCTGTCTCTCTTTCAGGTGACGAGGCCACATGTTGTCGACCCAATCTATTAAATCCACCTACACACATACACACACACACACCTTAATAAAGTGGAACAAAGTACAGTCACACTTGGTGCATTGTGTTCCAGAGTGTACGTACAGTGGAAGGTCTCTTAACCAGGTTCTCTAACTTAGTGTGGCTGAACTCCAGGCTGATGACATTATAGAGTTTGTCTCTCTGAGACGGAGGAGTCTCATAGTAACGTGTCCACTGGGCCATGGACATCTCTGTCCCCTTCTGAGTGCTCACATCCATCACATCTATCATGCGTCTGCTGCCTGAGAGGAGACAAGTCAAAGCTTTGTCAATTCATCAATAAACAGCAAATCATCTGCCAGCAGTTGAAATCTAATTGATTTATTGTTCAAGTGATGATTGCTGCAGCATTCTCTTTGATTTCAGTGGAAACTGGAAATCATTGGCTTTTGGACTGTTATTCACACAAAATGAGTCACCTTGGACTTAATGAAACTGTGAATGGCATTTTCTCTATTTTCTAAATCAATACAGAAAATAATCAGCTAATTAACTGTTATAAACTAATACAATAATTGTCAGTTGTCGCCTTTTATTCAAGTCAAGTCAAATCTATTCACAGAACACATTTCAAAACATACAGATGAATTTAAACTACATTTAAATAATGAAAAAAAAACATAAAAATAAATATTTCTTAATAATAAGACCAATGTAACACCTAATATAAGTGATGACAAATGACATATTCAAACTGTAATGAACTGTTCCAATTCAACTGTAGAAGTGAAACAGAAGTATGATTGAAGTCTTGTGATCCAGCAGAGTATGTTCTTTAGGTTCACCATCAGTTTCACCTACCAGTAAACTCTGATGACTGCTGATGAATAAAAATGACCTGATGGGATTATCACAACACTGAAGCACCTGAGAAGCAGTGTGTGGAAGTGTTTTTGGTTTAGGGTTAACATGATTCAACCAATCAACTGTCTGAAGACTGAAATCAGTAGATTAAATGAGTCAAGCCTGATGTACTCCTGCTTGGTTTGAATAAAAACCTGCAGACACACTGACCTTCATGAAATAGTTTGGACATCCCTGTTACTCTACCCTACACAACAATAACTAATCTGAGGGCTCAGCTGCTAGCTTTGCATGCTAATGAGGCAGCAGAGGCTTAAAACAGGCAGCAACATTATCTCTACAACTTAATGACATCTGAAGACAATCTCAACAGACACAGCGCAGCTCAACAGTAAGACTCTGACAACACTGATCATATATGCTGATGAGTCACAGCAAACTGTATCTGAGACACTTTATGTTGTCTAATTCAATTCCACTTATTACTTGTTAGTCTGAATTAATTTGTACTTGACTATTTGTAAAAGTGACAGCCTACAGTATTTAAGTGATTAAAGGAAGCAAGCTTACCAACAAACATCTTGACGTCATTGATACTGAAATCAGAATCAGGCATCCTGTGGAATAACAGGTTGATAAGCATTATTTGTTTTATATATCAAATTATACTAGCAGACAGTTCATATTTCCAATGGAGAAGAAAGAAGAAGCAAGTTTAATAAAGTAGATGCCTACTTGATTCCCAGTCCTTCAGGCTTGTCAAAAAGGATTGGGTCCCTTAGCCCGCTTTTCTGGATGAACTCATATGTGAAGTCTAAAAAAACACAAATATGAACATGTGAACACACACACACACACACACACACACCTTAATAATGAGGAAACAGTTACAGACGGACTGTGCTGCTTACCTTTTCCCTGCATATGAACAATCCGGTCAGAGCTAAACCTGTTACTGTGAACTTTCTCCTCCAGGTCGAACGTCCTCCTTCCATCAATCTCTTCATCTGAGATGCCATCGTCATGGTAACGTCGCCGAGTACCAGCCCGCTGAGAAGAGACGACAACAGGTGGATGGGTCAAAGTAAAATAGAGAGGGAAGACAGAACAACACTATCTGCAATCCCTCAATGAAAACAATGACCTATGATGGACAACCTGACAGCTCTCATACCAGAGCCAGAATCAAACAGCCAACCAGGCAAAGTAGAGCAACCAACACATATCTACGAGCAACATTCAGCAACAGCAAGTGGAATGTGAATACAAAGTGTCTAAAACAGCCTCAGTGGGGAGAAAACAGGAATACATAGATGGATGGAAGCCACACATGCAGCTGTGGCTCAGCAGGTAGAACAGTTGTCAACTCATCAGAAGATAAGTGGTTTGATTCCCGGGCTCCTGCAGTCCACATGTTGATGTGTCCATGGGCAAGACACTTAACCCCAAATTGTTCCCGATCGCTGCACCATCAGTGTATGAATGTGTGAATGTTAGTCTCCTCCTGATGAGCAGGTTAGCATCCTGTGTGCTAGCTCCTGCCATCAGTGTATGAATGTGTGAATGGATGAATGTGACATGTAGTGTAAAAGTGCTTTGAGTGATCATAAAGACTAGAAAAGCTATATATAAGTACAGTCTATTTACATCCAGCACTACAAGTATTGTGTTAATATTGTTCTCAAACACTGGAGCTAAGATGACCGTTTCAGGAGGGGTCCCAGGTCATGACAGGTGATACAGGGATAATCCCAGGCTGAGCCTCCAAACCCCTCCCCATGCTCCATAATCACCCTACTGCTTCAGCTGTGTCTGTATTTGATCATGATGCAATACACTTATGTGAACACCGTGTGTTCTGATGATACTGCTGTCTGTCCCTGTCACTCCACAGGAATATCAACTTCAAACTATCCCTAAAACCGTTTATGTTCATTCTTTTTTTTTTTTTTTTAAGATTTTGTTGGCATAGACGCCTTTATTTACCAGTAGACAGACAGGAAACATAGGAGAGAGAGGGGGGTGTGACATGCAGCAAAGGACCTCCGATCGGGATTCGAACCGGGGTCGGCTGCGTATATGGCATGCGCTCTAACCACTCAACCCACAGGCTTAATAAGTGAACTCAATATTTACTACACATGTAATGTCACTTCATAGAAGAAAGTTTTAGAGAGTTAACGTGTTTGATAAACACATTAGCAGGATCATTACAAACAAAGTATATTTACGTATATATTCTGTACATGTAATGTAAGCAGAGCTGGTGATTCGGACTTGCGACTCGTACTCGAGTCGCACTACACATTGACTTCAGACTCGACTCGGACTCGACCTCAAAAGACTTCAGACTTGACTCGGACTCGACCTCAAAAGACTTCAGACTTGACTCGGACTCGACCTCAAAACACTTCAGACTTGACTCGGACTCGACCTCAAAAGACTTCAGACTTGACTCGGACTCGACCTCAAAACACTTCAGACTTGACTCAGACTCGAGGCTGGAGACTCGCAAATGACCATTATTTTCATGTTATCATTTATATTCTCATTATTTATTATTTGTCATTCGTCTTCTCTGTTTGCATTTGGGAAGTGATCTCTGGCTGTGACTGAGGATGACAGTAAACACCAACATCACGCATGCGCCGTGCGTGTAGGCGCGCATATCGAGCAGAGCCCGTCTACTACTGTATACTGTATTAGAAACTCTGATTTCAAGACAATGGCGAGTGAAAGAAGCCCATCGTGCAAGTCTGTCAGCAAAGACACTGTCGAATGTGATGTTTTAGAAATGTAACCATTCTGTGGTGTAAAGATTTTTCAGGGAGGTGAAATGAGTTTTATACAGCCAGTTTTTCATTTTCATTTTTAAGTACAACTTTTGATTTACTAGCACCATGGTTGGTGTGTTTTTTCATTGTGTTATAATTTACAACATTACTAAGACACAGTTATTTCTTGTTAAGGAAAATATTTGCTTTTGTTAACCAGTTTTTCATTTTTAAGTTAGTAAGTCAAATGAGTAGAACTCATAATTGACTTGCATCATTGTGGGTGTGCTTTTTCATTTATTGTTAAAATGCAAAATATTGTGTGCTGCGTTCCTGTTATCAAAATACATTGTTGGTGCGATATATTTCTTTTATTGTATTTTACAGCATTGTTTAAAAAAACTCTTGTTAAAGAAAAATACAGTTATGAAATTGAAACAATCCTTTGTATTTGTTCCACATCACATTGCTGTAGATTCATCAATACTGTCTTATATAGAGGATTTTACAGCGCTTATAGAATTTGAATTTGATTTAGTGTTTGCGAGAGACTTGAAACTTGACTTGGACTCTTAACCAGAGACTTGAAACTTGACTTGGACTCTTAACCAGAGACTTGAGACTTGACTTGGACTCTTAACCAGAGACTTGAAACTTGACTTGGACTCTTAACCAGAGACTTGAGACTTGACTTGGACTCTTAACCAGAGACTTGAGACTTGACCCTCAAAGACTTGAGACTTGACTCGGACTTGCAAAAAATGACTTGTGAACACCTCTGAATGTAAGCCAATAAATTGATATCAGAATTTTTTTCGCCCAATGGCAGCCCCGCAACCCTCATGTGTTTTTTGTAGCCATGCCTCTCTGTTTTCTTATCCTCCCTAAGCTTCCTCACACATGAACGCTTGCTCACTCCCCATCTTCATTGGATCCCTGCCTATGGTGTGTATCAGTTAACATACTTTATCAAACCACATTACACACTTAAAAGAGTTACAGAAGTTATATCCCTACACATCAGGGACTAATCTCCATGGAAACTTTGATTTGTTTTTGTTACACCAAACCCCGTCCTTGTTTTTAATACATCACCGTGGTTAACGTATAGAAACATACACACATCAGCCTACAATAGACTTTCTCATACTTACCAGCCTTTTACTGTAGCGTGGTTTGGAATCATCCATTATCACTGGGAAACTTGGCTTAGTCCAACCAGATTCAGAGAATGAATATGAACCTTACTGAGAAGCAGCTTAAATGTGTCCGCGGTAGCACATGGCTGCTGTGTGTAACGTTAGTAAACAAGCAGCAAGAAGGCGTGTGTTCACATCTGCTGCTCTCACAGTCAGTTACCTTAAGTTGCCGACTAATAAAAAAGGTTACTCACTAACACAAGTGCCTCAAAGCTGGCTAATAGAGACAGCGAGCTATTCATTCAATGTATTTGCTGAATTCTCTAACTATCTGGCGTTAGTCGCCCGTTCCCAATGTTTTCTTACACTCACTGACTTCATTCGGGATAAGTTAGTTTAAATCGGACATATATGGGAAGCTTTAAGTGTGGTTAGACACGGTTAGGTTGGCTAACTTTAACTACACCACTACACTGAAAGGAAGTAAATAATTACATATCATCATAATTCTCATAAAAGTGTTCAGTCTATGTACTCGAGCTTTGTTCCTTGCCTCTCATCCCAAGCCGTGCCAAGCTAATATTAGCTTTCTTGAACTCGTCCTCGTCATATCAACACACAACTTCCAAATGCGTTTTCATTCGGATACTTCCAATACACTACAAGAAAACATGAGATAGTATTGCTGTTGTTCGTACTAGTGTAGTAGAAAGTTAATGCGGTCTCCGAACAGCCGCCATTTTCCATCCCATCACAAAACACCACCGTACCCCGCCCACAACAGTGTTTTGGACCAATCACAGAAAAGCCAGCGAGGCATTCATTGGGCTTAAGTAGTGTCACTCACGCAGAAGCGCTGTGAATTGTGGTTGGGCAGTAATAGCCAATAGAAACATAAAGCAGTTGGCAAATTATCTGCAACAGCACAATTCCAATACGACCTTATACACCATTGGTTAATATAGCTCCCTACTGTAATCATTGGACAAGCGCTCTGTCAGTCACCACAGATAGCCAATCACGCGATGATACAACGCGCAAACCACTGCCCCATTACCCAATATAACTGGTCATCACTCAAAATAACCTGTATTATTCCAAAATAAAGCGTTATTCTACGCTTACCCCCATATTCACACAGGTCCGTCCGCTTAAAGACGCCTTCAGTAATCCCAGTTGTGTGTTGTCTTCTGTGTCCTGTGTTTTCACTCTCCAAGGCTCGCATCGCAGGGACACGTTTTGTAGCCCTCACCTCAACGAGGAAGTGCCTGCTCGCCCATAAATGGAAGTGTACTTTGAACATACTACTGTGGATTGGCTGGAAAATGTTGCGAGGCCGTTGTGATTGGTGGTAACGACTTGTCTCTCAAAAACGGACAGGCAGATTACGGCGAGCGAGAGGAAAATGCCAAACTGTGATGCGCACTATGAATGAATCAACATAAAAACAATCACTCAAAAGCATTATCATTTTATTTTCGTCAGTAGGTGAACAAAGCTACAAAAGACTTCATTTTACAATGAACCCATTACTGTATAAACTGCTACAAAGTGACAGGTCTAACTTACTGTAAAAGTAGGGGGGGAAATGACACAAACACACTACATTCTCTCAGTGATACACAAAATAATGAAAGTAAATTGAATGGCCTAGTGCTAATACAACTATATGGTTAACCATTCCTGATCAAGCTCCAACCTCCCCTTTTAAATCCACACTATAGCAAGCCCAGGATGATTTATTATTTGTAACTGTTCACATTCAGCTGGAATCCAGCAAGAAAATGGGTTCTTCCTGCTGTCATGTAGGAATACCTGCTTTCAATTCAAAATCTACAGGTTGAACAATCCTTATGGAAAGTCTAAGTTACCCAGATCATCTTCAGAACATGGTATCTATTTAAGAGTTTGGCATCGATTTTGTTTTTATTTTCAATTTTGTATGTGAGACGGACATTTCAAGGCAGTATGAGCTCATGAAGAAAGAGGTAGACATACATGACATTCACAGCAATTTTTAGCAGTAGTTGCAGCTTGAAACATGGAGCAATATGAGAAACAGCTGCATAATTATGTAACACCAGAAGCCTGCAGTACAGTAAGATTAAAATATCAAATTGAAGCAATTTTATATTTTCTGTTGCTGATTTATGCATAAGCCTGAGGGCATTTTTAGTTTAATTAGGCTTAATTTGGTGCACACAAACAATAAATTCCAAATATGCATTTGGAGTAGGCTCAAACTACAGGGCAGGTTCCCTCAGGGAACACTTGCAGTGTATCTGACTGCATTTGAGGATCAAGAGCAAGGAGGAAGGAACAACCATCCAACAGTCAAACCATGGCATGAAATAAGAATGACCTCTTTGGAAACAGAGTTGTGATCCTTTTTAAAAAAACAACAACAACAAAACAGGGTGGAAACACATATACATATTAAAAATGAAAGCAATCTTTAATAAATGTAATAATTTAATAATAACACAAACAACAAAGACCTAGAGCAGTAAAACACCCCCAAGGCAGTGTCAATGTAATCAAATTAGCACTGTGTTTATTTCCATTCATAATCTAATACCTTCAAAACTGTTTTCTATTCTTAGCTCATACAGTATCTATTGTCAATCATCTTTTAATCAGTTCAACGTCAAAACTCCACAGTGTGATTTTCAAAGAAAGACACTTCCTTGTGTCATTAGAATGAAAAGTGATTTGATTACAGACCTACTATGGAGTCATAGCAGGTGCTTCTCCACAACATGATATGAATTGTATCATTAGATGCAGTCAATAGTATAAGTACTGGCACAGTGGTGCGGTTTCCACATCAAAACACAAATAGCTAACAATTGTACAAAAGAATAACAGTAGCTGTTGCAATACTTACGATACTGACTTTATACTGTAGATATGCATCATGCTGGGCAATGTGGTAGTGATGCAGTCATGCTGCAGGAAGATCTGTCTGAGGTCAGTACACTGTCATGTCATTCAAAACCACTATTACACATCCATTATATATTTTGCAATTATTTCTTAAATGTGTCAACCATTTTCAAACTGATTTTTTGGAGCAATAGTAGGACAATTACAACAAGCTATATGATATTATGCCAATCAAAATGATAATATGCATTTCACGAAAAGGTGGGTTCTGTTCAGGGCTGTAGTGGTAAATAAAGCTTGGTTGAACAGTACCACACCTGATCCACACTATCATGGCTGTGAGGGAACATGGATAGAAGGGTAAATCTCCATTTTCACACCCTCTATATGGTCCTTTACTGTATGTAGGGCCATTTTTTCAATGTAATAAAATAGTAAAAGTGACTAACTGACAAAACTGAAAACTGATTTGGCTCAAACTTAAAGCCAAACCAGACAACTGTTTGACTTCTAGATGTATCAGGTAAATGATGAATCAGCATTTTGTGTTTCATACTAACTGACATTTTCTGTCAACTTTAGTTCTGTGTTCACAACAGTTACTAAGGTCAAAAACCATTTAACAGCTTAAGACACATAAACATCAGGTTAAACACTAATGTCTTTTTTATTTCTTTCTTTGTTCTTTTGTCTGAAAATATTACTTGATGCTGCACATGTCAGTGTCAAATAGGATACTCAGTGTCTCATACGAGGATACAGTGTTCAAACTGTGTTCCTCACAGCTACAACAGAGAGTGAAATGATTTATTTCAGAATTTGAGAGGTGGTAAAAGGTGTTTACATGCATTCAGCCTCCAGTACAGCCCTGGTTCTATTGGATTCAGTTCCAGAAACTGGAATGAAATTGAATTAAATTTTTTCAAAACAGACAGTTGAGCCTATTGAGAAATGACAGATAAATAAGTCATTCCAATGTCTGGAGATTGCATTTTTATTTTGAATGAAGTGAGATGACAGTGAACTAAGCCTGAGCTCTACTTTGTGACTATCTTAGAGTGTAATGTGTGGACTCAGCTGGTGTGTGGCTTTATTCAGGGTGTTTATTTGATGAAGCTGTAGAGAAATGAGCCGAGGATGAGGGCCAAGATCACACAGCAGCAGAAGATCATCATTTGTTTCTTGAGGTGAGGAGAGCAAAGGACAGAGACACGAAAAGAAAATGGATATGAAGTTATTATTTTGAAGCCATAACACAGAAGGTATTGTATGTTGGTGAACTACAACATTTAAAAACTCTGCTTCAATGGAAGTCCTGGTGAAGCACCAGATTAGAGTCTGTGATGATGTCTTTTTAATTTCACTACAACTCAAGACTTGTAGTCAAGACTGATCAAATAACTGAGTTCAGAAGGTACTTGAGACCAAGTCTGGACTGAGCTTGAGCAAAGATTTACCCAGAGCCCAATCAACATTCTTTATTCTCTTATTGTTCAAAGTCAACTTTGAACAAGACAATGCGTTGGGTTTAAACATGCGTATATGTAGGAAATCACCAGTGTTTTGGTCTATAGAGGCTAATGAGCTGAATTCTGTAGACAAGTATTAAGATAGTGAATTGAATATTGAATTGGCTTCCTGCACACACACTGCAGAATTCATTATAAACCTACAGTATCATAGGAGAATGCATCATCCACTATTACACAGTACTATATGTTTTTACATGTATGCTACTGTTGAACCAGTCCAAACTTACCCTGCGTGCCTCCTGCTGGTATTTGGCTGCTTTCTTGGTGTCTGCCACCGCTCTCTCTACAAAGCCAACTGACTGGTCCATGTTGCTCTCAATCCTGTCAATCATGCCACCCTGGAGGGCGGGACAAAAGAGAATAATCACAGAGAAGAGTAGATAGACAGACATTATTCTCAGCTAAGGAGGACCTTCTATAAACAATAACAAGGGACATGAGCTCCTTTCACATATGCAGTCTATCCCTGTAATGTTCAATGCATTTACTGCATGGGCTCACATGCCAATGGGAATAAAGATTAATATTCTGGGAAATCTATACTGCCAATTTCCCACCTCAAGACAGAGTAGAGTGAACAAACCAATCACAAGACTAGACATGTGGGTGATGTACTGTGAGTTGGGCAATGTTTGGTATTGAGCTAAACTAAAATATTTAATATATGTTATAATATAATACTAAAATAAACTAAAATATGTTTCTAGAAAGATTTGAGGTGAGAAAAAAGTAAACTCAGTAACACAATCTTGATTCATTTTTGATAATGACTGCCTAGTTTGAATGTTGGATCTGAGTTATGAGTTTTACTTTTGTTGAGTTTTATGGCAGTTGGCATCCATAAGTGTTGCATTACTACCATCTTCTGGACAAGATGGAAATGTTCCTGTAAGCAGCTGCATGTGTGAACAATGAAAATCAGTGCCTGAAAGCTTGTCCCAGTCATTTACTGGGAGCTATGTGTGAAAGAATATATTGCTTTACTGTTAAACTTAGTTTACTAAGTAGATCTGATATCATGAAATAGTTAACAATGGCAGGGTGGGCTAAAATGACTGCAAAGACCAATCAATAGCTAAAAATCAAACACCACACTATCAACATATATCAAGTATAGGATATAAATAAACAGAGAACATAAGCGTGCATAAGATCTCCTCCACATACGTTAGTTGCATCTGTGTGTGTGTGTGTGTGTGTGTGTGTGTGTGTGTATGTGTGTGTGTGTGTGCCACCCAAAAAAGAAAAAAAAAACTGCAACCACAATTAATCCAACATACATTTCCTCCATATCCTTATGTAAAAATTGGAATGTTAAATAATATGAATGCAGCTCCATTAATAGGACCTCATTTTACTGCAGGGAGAGTTGTCTTTCCATGTATGAACTTAAATTTCTGTTGATTTGTCAAATGCATGTATGTGTACCTGGTTTTCAACCAGCATGGCGATATCAACAAACATGTCGTGGAGCTCTTTAATGCTGCTCTCCAACCTCATGATGTCTTTGTGACGAGCCTCAATCTCATTCAGCGCCTGCTGGTTGATCTTTGAGTCCATAATCTGGAGAGGAAGCAGGTGTGAAGGAAAAGAGGGAAGAGAGACAGTATGAGGTTCATGAAAGAATATGAATGTGGTAAAAAATAAGGATCGATAAGCAGATCATAAGAGAAGTGATGACATGTAGGCATTTATATAATGCCTTTCTGGTTTTCTGACCACTCAAAGTGCTTGTTTTACACAACAAGCCACATTTACCCATCCACGCACATATTCATACCCTGATGGCATAGGCTGCCATGCAAAGTGCCAACCTGCTCATCAGGAGGGGTTTTCTAATCATTCACACACATTCAGACACCAATGGCACAGCATTGGGAGAAATATGGGGTTTGAGCTGGAGCTGGGAATCAAACCACTGATCTTCTGATTAGTGGACAACCTACTCTGCCTCCAGTCACAGCTTTGTAAATAGGAAAGTGAAGGTACACTTTTCAGTGTAGTACAATCCACCCTTTATGCATAAATAGATATATATACATATACAGTCAGTCATACCCCAGCACTGAAGACTGCTGAGTTTCCTCCTTCCAGCATTTCTTCCAGCTCGTCATCAGTTGTTGCTTTCCCCGCTGCAATCATCAGAAAACACAGTTATACAATTGTATCTGTTTACAACTGACAGGTTGATTAAATAGAGTGTGTGGAGACAGTCTCTGTTCCCTGACCTCTGAAAAGCAGAGATAACACTGCTGTTATGCCAACAAGGTACACAACTTTACAATGAAAACTTAATAGGTTAAATAACCTACTGTATGTCCTCATATTAAGTGCTTGCATTCATTTTTTTATTATGACATGAAAAAACACTGAGATAGACATGACAACAGTGGTATCACAACATGACACATATCTCACACTTGACTATGATTTACTATGAGTGTTTACAATGCATGAAATACAGAAATAGGTTAAAGCTGACTACAACATGTCAGAATATCATGGCAAACATCTATCAGTCCTATTACATGTCCAAAGTGGTGAAGGCATTTGTTTTTCACTATGACATTTAATCAATTATCAAATAGTTGTAAATAATGTTCTATTGATCAATAAATGAATCTATCTACTTGTTATTTTCACTCTTGTCAATATGAATGACATTGACTAATATAATAAGACCCACCAGACTGCCAATCACATTCTAAAAGGTACTAATAGATATATGAGTAACATAGCATGTTCATATAATGTGAAAAGTGATGAGTTGAGTCTACATGTCACCATGTACACACTGTTTAACAACCTGTTAGTGTGTATGACTGGACATCTAGAGAAAAACCTCCAGTGACCATAGCAAGTTTAAAGTTCAAAAACAATCCTTCCATGTGATTGTACCACGTAATAAGAAAGTGCAACTCACTGATCTCCAGCTGTCGTGCGATCCTTCCTTTGCTCTTATCTCTGAAGTCAACTTGAGCCTCATTGTATTTTGTCATGACTTCTACAAACTTCTTTGCCAGGATAGCATGCTGGGGAAAATAATAGTGATGATGATTTGTTAACTAAGGATAATATTGTCAAATCAAAAGTGTTGAGTAATAAAATGTGTATTTGTGTCAAGGTGTAAGAACATCTGCAACAACATTTAAACTGCCATGATGCACTAAAACTCTCCTTTCACTGTCAAAAAATAGTTTGTACTTTGTACTGTGTGAGCAAGTACTACTTCATAATGTCAGCTGTCCATGGTGCTGAAAAGCCAAAGTGGAGGATTGTCAGAGCTTCCAGTTTGCTATCCATGTACAGAACTAGAAAGTGAACATAGTGCATCTAATAGAAACCCTGTTTCACAGTAATTCCAGTTGTTTCCCTTGTTCTGATCCTTGATCAGACCTTTCTCTAGTGTGTTAGTATTTGAAGATACCATGAAAGCCACCCTCATCAAGTCAACTTCATTTACTTTGTTTGTATTGTCTGACCTGTGACTTGCGTATCCTGAGGTCAGCTGAAGCCCTCTCATCTGTGTTTGACTCAAGCTGGCGCTCAATAGCTACACACACACACACACACACACACACACACACGCACACAAAAGACATGGAACAATATCTTTGATTAAATAGTTAAGTGTAAACTGATTCAGATATTCTTCAAATTTGTCTAGTTCAGAAACAACATAAGAAACAGGAAAAAACACTTTTCATCAGCCTCCACTGTTTATATCCACTTTATCATGTTATAATGGGTAACTATTGTATTTTAAAGATTAAAAATATTACATTAATAAAAGATAAGGAGAAAGGTCTCTGAGTGATCCTGATACAAGGAGATAAACAGTTAATATTGTGCTAAAATCTTTACAGCTGTTTTTAAAAGTACACGCAATGTGAAAAATAATAACATAAATAATTGGTTCATCTGGATCTGTATACTTTCAAAAGTAAATTGACAGAGAAAATACTGACTTTTGAGTTTGTTTCTTGCATTGTTGGCTGACTTCTTGATTTCATTGGTGAGGGCTTCAAGGTCATCTTGTGTTTCTAAAAAAAGAGAGTGATAGCAGTGGAAAGTAAGACATAATAGGTGGGTTGGTCTGTGTGTATGTGTGTGTGTGCAGCAGGGCCGGTTCTAGGCAGGTATATATGAGGGGGCAGTCAGAAATGTGAAGGGGGCATCATGTGTACACATCATGCTCCAGCACTTTTTTCTGTGCTTATAGTAACGATGCTTCCTTCATTGAAAGGGGTCTATGTGTCCAACCCCAACCTGGAGAAGTGGATTGTACTTTGTCAGGCCTCTACCTTCAGACCTGTCCAACTTGGGTGTCCCACCTGAACACTAACTGAGGCATGCAAACCCCCTGACCACAATAAGGTGGCAATCCCTCAAGGGGGGAAACTGAAAAATAAAAATAAAATAAATTAATAAAATAAAATGAAATAAAACATTCTTCATCCAGATTTTATCAACCAACAACATAATATTTATCTTAACTGGATGACCTGATTTTCAAATAAATTTTAACCGAAGGTAGGACTTCTCACACTATAGTAAACTATATATAATACTACATGTATACTAATATTGTGGTAAGCTCACGTGGAAGAAGGTGAAGTGAGACTCATTTCTGTGTACTACAACCCCTGTGTCCTTTACGCCACTTGACCATAGAAGGTGCTATTTATTCAACATGATTACTGGCCAGAGGTAATCAAACACACCAGGAGACTCAGTCGCGGTGGCTACACTACTAATTACAGTTAACATCAAACTTAACACTATGTATGGCCATATAACCTGGAAACTCATATAACACAATTAAATATGCACATAACATCACTAAAACATGGCTTTCCTTTCAAACATTAACAGTCCCATGAGCCTTTGAGCTCAAACCAGAGAACCAGCTCAAATTGTCCCAATCAGAGTGACCACTCCCCCCTCTGGTCGCTACAATATTTACAAAACTGAAAGATAGTCTTATTGAATAATAATACAAAATCTTCTCAAACTATTTTATAAAACACAACAGATATACAGCAGAACTTTTTTTTCTTGTTTTTTTGTTGGCAGCTTAACAGGCTGCTTTGGGGGAGCACTTGTTGAGGGGATGGAGGGAGCTGGTGCAGGAGAATCAGTGCTTGCTGATGCTAAAGGTGCAGTATTGCTAGCTGCTGTGATTATTCAAAAAAACAGTAGAGAACTACAGCCTGGGGCGGGGCTTTACGTAGGGGTCCGTCCATAGACTGTATAAAGAGTCCGTCAGACACAGGTCACTTGTCTTCAGTTTGTCACATGCAGTGGACGTGGGCACTCATCTCTATGCTTGTAACGCTGCTGCTCCTTCAATGTCTAACCCACTCCGTGGCAGTGCTGAAACCTGACACAGGGCTGAGGGGTGTGTGCGGGTGTGTGTGCGGGTGTGTGTCTGTGCTGCGCAGCCTGTGGTGAATACACGTCATAGAATGATACACGCACAGCGGAGGGACAGAGAGATGAGAGGGAAGCCGACACTGTAGGCTATCCTGTGTGTCCCTTTTTCGGCGGATTTTTCCGCTAATGCACATTATTTTGTCAACTTGTAATGCATATTAATTTTGTGAGTATATTAAAATGTGCTTTCTCAACTTCCAAAATTTTGATTTGAGGGGGCAAGACATTTCTTTAAGGGGGCTCTGCCCCCTCTTGCCCCTGCGTAGAGCCGGCCTCAGTGTGTGTGTGTGTGTGTGTGTGTGTGTGTGTGTGTGTGTGTGTGTGTGTGTGTGTGTGTGTATGTGTGTGTGTATGTGTGTGTGTGTGTGTTACTCTGCTCAGATGTGGGGGCAGACAGGATGGTGGAGTAGAGTTTTTTTATTTCTGTGACACTCTCATCAATCTTGTCGATGCTGGTACGGATATCCTCAATCTGATGAAAGACAAACACAAACACAAACAGATCAGTGTGTAAGACGTGAATTCTGAATTCTTTCTCTTTTCAAAATGTGAGAAACAGACAGACACAGAAACAGAATACCTGGGCAAAGAAATCATCCATAAACGCCTGATTGTCCACAGGAATCTCAACGTCATCACCTCCACCATCACTCTTCTGTTACACATCAAAACAATAAAAAGAGGTTTCCAAACAAATCAGTATCACATGATAGCTACAGTACATTAAGTATATGTGTCAGTGACAAATTGGTTGGCAAGATGACAAAATTCAAAAATGTCTTAATTTTTTTTTTAAAGCAGCATCACGTTTAATAATATGTATATTTTGTGTTTTTGTTGTTTTTATTTGATTTGAATTGACATTTGCACAATTTTTCTTTAAACCAAAAGCAAGACTTAGAGCTCCTGAAAATGTCAAATAGCGTAACTACAAAAGAATGTGTATTAAATTGTGTTTATAAAAATATTTTTTATTACATAAAAAGGAGTATTTCTTCAGTTAAATTTTAATACATTTTGTCAATATTGAGCAGGACATTTCCTAACAACAACCAGTTTTTCTAAGTAAGTTGGGGCCAATGATGTAAAATTTGTTAAAATCCATTTTGTTGTGTTGCAAAACTGGATTACATTTATTCCACAATTTAGTTCATGTTTGTTTCCGATATAATCAGATTTTTATGAAAAATACTGCGTAAACCAACTGGACACTGGGCTGCATCAATTGGTGTAAGCACTATTTTTCATAAAAATCTGATACGCTGTCTGACCTGATTCTATTATATTCATTCAGTCAACAAACAATTTCATTTAATAAAGGAACTTAATTCTTCAACTGTAAATTCTGTGCTGAAAAAAACATTTTACAACAGCAATCATGGTAACTTCAACTTCAACTTTTGTTTTATTACAGAGAAAAGAAAAAAACCTGATAACAACTCAGAGAGAGAGAGAGAGAGAGAGAGAGAGAGAGAGAGAGAGAGAGAGAGAGAGAGAGAGAGAGAGAGAGAGAGAGACTGGTTCCAGTTCTCTATCATGAAGTTCTGCTCAGATATGATATTACATTATAATGAGGTCAGGTGGTTCAGATATGATGTTATTATATTATAAAGAGGTCAGTTTCAAAGGTAGGTTTTTATGATACATATTTAATAAGCATCATAAACTACTGATATCTAACAAAATTAGCATAATAAACTACTGATATTTGACTAAATTGTCCTCTAAGAGAAAGGACTTTAATAGGACTCAAATGATGTAATCAGTTCTATTTTTGACATTTCATTTTAAAATCAAAATTGACACCTGTGTAAGCACATGAATTAATGAATTAACAGCATTTTTCTGGGGTTACACCATTGGACATGTACACCGAGCAAACCTGACTAAGTCCAAAAAACGTCAGTTTATGAGTACATGTAATAACTTCTAACCTTGATAGACAGTAGTTGTGATCATCAGGGGTGCTTCTCTGTAAAACCACTTCCTGTTACATGGCCTTCTTCACAATTTTAACAAAATGGCCTTTTAAATAGTGGTTACACTTTGAGACACTTCATGTGGTTCACATGTCTTGACATGATTCCCCAAATTATGTTTAATATTTAAACAATTGTATTCCATTAACCTTTATTTAATATGAAAGAGTGATAATATAAGATTATGCCAAACTAGTTGATGTGGTTTTATTGTAAGTTTTTGGTTGAAGTGTTGATGGTTGATGGTATTTCCATGTGATGCTACTTTAGAAGTCCTAGCAAAAAACAAAGATTAGAGAAAAAGTCCAAAAACTGAAAACACATTTGTGTATCAGAACTTTTGTTTTTTCTTCTTTCCTCTCCCATTAATCATCTGACTCATGTGACTCACATTTATCTGCTGACCCTTTGGAGGGTCCAAGCCCCTAGGTTGGGAACCACTGGATTCAAGTAGCTAACCGTACATACTGCTTATACACTGATGCTTCACTATTAATAATCTAATGATGTCATATATAATAATATATCACTACTTTCACTATAATACTGCAGTACTTTCACTATAATACTGCATACTACACCACTATAATACTGCAGTACTTTTACTGTAATACTGCATACTACATCACTATAATACTGCAGTACTTTCACTGTAATACTGCATACTACATCACTATAATACTGCAGTACTTTTACTGTAATACTGCATACTACATCACTATAATACTGCAGTACTTTTACTGTAATACTGCATACTACATCACTATAATACTGCAGTACTTTCACTGTAATACTGCATACTACATCACTCATAATACTGCAGTACTTTTACTGTAATACTGCATACTACATCACTATAATACTGCAGTACTTTTACTGTAATACTGCATACTACATCATTCATAATACTGCAGTACTTTTACTGTAATACTGCATACTACATCACTCATAATACCGCAGTACTTTTACTGTAATACTGCATACTACATCACTCATTATACTGCAGTACTTTTACTGTAATACTGCATACTACATCACTATAATACTGCAGTACTTTTACTGTAATACTGCATACTACATCACTACAATACTGCAGTACTTTTACTGTAATACTGCATACTACATCACTATAATACTGCAGTACTTTTACTGTAATACTGCATACTACATCACTCATAATACTGCAGTACTTTTACTGTATAGGATTTTTTTCATGCAGGACTTTTACTTGTAATTGAGTACTTTCACATTACTGCATTAGCTTACTTCATAGTTCTTCTACCTGTGCGTGCCGTTCACGTGCGTTCCATTGTCATGCGAGTTCACCTGCAGGCTAATTAACATGCAGCATACCTTGCACGCGCAACTGCCTTGGCTCGCACGTACTGTATAAAGTAGACTAGGCTACTTATAGGTGAAATATGGGCTTATATTTATATAGACTTGTATTTATACGTATATATTTATACATAATGAGCTTTTACTTATCATATCATGTCGTAGGCTTTAGGAAATCCTAGTATTTGTATTCGTGAAATGTCATGGCAGAAACCTCTATACTTCATATAGGCTAGTGGTAAATAAGCAAACTTTAAAAACAGTGTTTTGAATGCAGTGTCTAAGGCCTGTTTGAAACATGCAAATGTCTATCAATGGCAAAGACGTCGTATGTCGGCTAACGTTATCTATAGTAAAGCCCCCACAGACACAAGAGCCTGCTGGTCGTAAATGGAAATTCATGACAAGCTACAGATGGTACATTAAGGCCTGTACTAGCAACAGTTGCTCAATAATAGAACTAAAACAATCAAACTCTGCTCACCTCCTTCAGTTGCGCCAGTCGATCCTTCATCTTGATAAATGTAACGTTTCAATAAAATAAACAAGTAGAAAACAAATGAGAAAAAAGAAGATCTGGGACAACAATGCTCTAGCCTATAACAACTATTAAAATGGCTTCCAAATTAGCCCAAAGGAAATGATTATCTCCTCCAATTAATCCAGGAGATGAGACCGGAGAGTTGTCCAAATCAGAGACAGAGGTACCAGCATGAAGCTGAGTTCAAATAAAGAATACTTCAAAACTGCACATAAATGAAAGGTGTCGATGGTTTGGGTGTCCCTTTCTGAGGCAGTATTTGTGCTCAACCTAACCTGAGGTTCCACTAAGCCTCTATCCTCTAAGAACGGATTAGGACAGTAGTTCAGGATAAACCTCTCCCCCTTCACCCCTCCCACGGCCGCACTGAAACACTGTGCGAAGCCTTTATGAGCCCAGTCTATGACGTCCACACAGAAAGTGAGCATAAACGACAAAATCAATTCAACATGATTATTGTTTTATGAATTATAATTTATTGGAGTTTGAATTTGAACAAACAGGGATAGCCTACTTTATGGAAAATGATACACGTGTGTTAACGTTTGTAACAGCATGTCCAGCATATATGTCCAGCATATATTCCATTAACTATCCTGCAATATAAATGTGGTCAGATCTTCGCCATGAAATGATGTAATCATCAAATATCTAAGTAATCAATTTTCCTGTGATAACTTAGTTATAACATTTTGGTTAATTGTGTCTCGTTTTCCCTTCAAATTCAGATAGTAAATGAACATGTTCAACTCTTTCCAGATCACCTGTAAAGCCTGAAAGAACAGAAGATACATGTATATTTTTCACATCGGTAGAAAAATACTAATATGATCAAGATCAATTAAGCGCTTTGAGTGATCATAATGCTAGAAAAGCCTTAGCTATATAAGCACAGTCCATTTACCATTTTACCATCAAGTCTGTGCGTTCATGCTTAAATCTAACGGGAATTTGCTGATTTTCGGTAGTGTGAAGATAAGACAGGACTGGTGTCAGGACAATCCCCTACAGAGAAGTGCGCCAATGTTAACCAACTATAACCATAATGTGTCTTTAAACAGACTTCTTGGAGCAAACAGGGGTTCATCTCTGTGTCTGTCCAGGTGCTCTGACATGGAGAAAGTTTAATCACAGTGTCACAGCTTCTGCAGTGGGGCCTGAATACACTGATAGACAGATTTTAATGTCCTTTCCAGGATCATTATTTTCACATTCCGTACAGCCACAGGCATTACACAAACAACTTCACAGGTTACAAGAACAACATGAATACCACAGATGTATACCATACACCATACACCATACATATATCCATTCACCACAGTTACAATCTCTTCATTCTTTTGTTTAGTTCAGTTAGGCTATAGCATAACGGATGAAGCAATGGGAGATGGAGTTGTGATAGCCCATTACCGAGTTATTGTCATTAAATAGTGCAAGTACTGCAGTGTCATCTGAGTATTTCAAGTAGGTGGTGATGGTGGAGAAGACTGGTGTCAAACTGGGTGTAGAAGATGTTCAGGTTTTCAGCAAACGAGATAGGATCAGTTATAGTAGGTAAAGTGGGTTTTGTGTTGTGGCTGGTGAGTGTTCTCACTTTCTGGAAGGCTTGATTTGTGTTCATTGTGCTGTAATCCTGTTCCATTTTTTCCTTGTCCCTGAGTTTGGCTTTAAAAATGTCATTCTTGATTTGCCAGGTTATGGATTTGAGGGAGGTCCAGTCCTGCTGTTGGAAGGCCTTCTGTTTTTCGTTTTTCACTCAGGCTATGAATGATGTCGGGGGTAATCCAGGGTTTGGAGTTAGAACATTTCTTGATGGCTTTGACTGGGATTGTTGAGGAGATGCAGAATTTTACAGAATCCGTGATGACCTCCACCTTCTTGTTCAGACTGCCACCACAGAAAATGTCCCAGTCTTTCCAGGCCAGTGAGCCTTGGAGTTGTGCAGTGCTGTCCTCCGAGCACTGGAGGGCGCTGTGGAGGCGCCGCTTCAGTCCCCCCTCCCGTGTTGGTACCTATGGTTGGTACCATAGACTGGTTGGTACGTCCACATCTATGGTCCACAGACTGTTAAAATAAAAAAATGGGGAAAAAATGGAAATGCTGCTTCCTCATCAAGAGGAGGTGTGAGAATGCAAATGACTACTAATATCAAATATGATGCATTAATCTTAAATTAATCCCCAATTTAATTTTGCTCACAGTAAGGCAGTGAGTACATTCATGTTACTCTATTTTTAATAGAGGTAATGGAACAGGTATGGGCAATTACTCACTTCAAATAATAATGAAAAAAAAACAAAAACAAATTCTGGGCTCGCTCCATCACCAGAGAACAAAAACCTCTTGAGACGATACCTTGTGTATGTGCTGAGATTTTTAACTGAGATGAACTTCAAGATGAAATGTTTATGTTTGACGAGCAAATCACAGTCAGTTTCCAATCATTGATCCATATCGTCATCGAGTCTTTTCATTCTAGTTTTGGGAGCTTTCAAAAAACACCGAAGGGAGCTCTTGAAGGTCACAGGAATACTGCTCTTTAAAACGTGTATTTCATTAGTTTTGCTTTGTTTAGTTTGAAGGCCTCAAAAGAGTTTAAATTGTAATTTTTATCAGAATGACTTTTTTTGCAATTTAAGATTGGACACATGCTGAAATAAAATGTGAAACGTGTTGATAAAAAAAAAACAAAAAAAACAACAACATACTGTTAGGTATGGAAGGCAAGGTTTTGTCGAGTCTGCAGCTGTTAGAATCACCAGTGATAACCACAGGAGCCTCGGGATATTTCCCCTGCATTTAGCCTAGCTCTGCAGCGATGTTGACATTAGCACTTGGTGGAATATACAGTTCAGGATGACAGAGAGCAATTCCCGGGGGAGATAGAAGGGACAGAGGCATAATGTAAGCATCTCCAGACTCGGGGTGCAGGGGCCTGTTTCAGAAAGCAGGTTTAGTGAAAACTCTGAGTTAGTTAAGATGAGGGAAAGTCAGTTCAGCGTAACTCTTAGTCAGTTACCCTGGCAACATACTCCGTGAACCTAACCTGCTCGCTGGCAGGTTTTCTTCAACTAACCCTGAGTTTCTCCTCCTTTTTAGTTGAAGCCTGCAGACTGAAGGAGCTGTCAGACATGGTGTGTCCTTTTCTTAAAGAGTCAGTTAATATTGAAGCACAAATCTCCGTCAGGGTGATCAGACCCCGCTGGGATGTTTTATCATTCTCTGATGATGTTCTGTTTGAGTGTTTCCATTTTTCTGTACAATCGATAATTTATCTGAACAATATTCTCAGCCCTCGTATCGTCTGTATGACACCACATGGACATGCTCTCAGTTCAGAATAAGTTCTCTGTTCAAGTTCATGTTTCCAAGGCAACCGTCTGTCGGGCTGTCACAAAGACAATATTTGAAGATGATTGATAGCCAAGTGGTTACTGCTCATGCTTCATAGTGACAATGTTGCTGGTTTGATACCAGTGAGGAACTTTCTCTCTCTCTCTCTCTCTATACCAGCTACTGTTAAATTAAGGTGAAAGTGCCCAAACATAAAACTAAATTTGACTATTGCACTGAAACGTTTACACTTTTGTAGTGTTGTATGTATAAAGGCATGTAGGTGTTGCTTTCAAATAGACAATATTAAATACTGGCAGTGTTGGGATGGCTGAAAAATTGACTTTCTTTTTTTCTTAGAAGATCAACTACTGAAATATATATCACATGTTGAATGTAGCATTTAAATGCTGTTTAATGAGGTAGGGCAGGCTAAACACCACAATTGCTTGTAATCAATACCTTACTTGTTTGAGCTATATTTTTATTTTTCATATTCAGTTGCTGCCAAGTAGGCCTATGTTTTGTACCTGTTGGGGTCTGCATGAATATTAAATGTGCCGCATACACACATACACAGAATATAAATGTTGAATAAGTCGACCACTCGAGACAAAATGTTTCTTTTTTTTTCATTAATACTCACTGTTGACTGTCAGTCATTTTCTGCCACATCAGTTACTGCTACTACTGCTTTTCTAAATTTATATTTCTAACTCCTTTGGGGAGAAGTAGGAGGACTGAGCCCTTTGTTTCTCCTGTTGTCATGGTGAATCATGTTATCTGTGCTCCATTGATGAGGGCTTGGTATCTCCTCATGTACGAGCTTCACTCAGAGTTACTTTGACTCAGAGTTGATTGAACTAACTGTTAACACTTGTTCTGAAACTGAAAACTCTGAGTTTGACAGCTCAGAGTTGGTCAACCTAGAGTTAAGGTTTTAACTCAAAGTTAGTTAAACCTGCTTCCTGAAACAGGCCCCTGATCTTACTGTGGATCTTGATGTTGGTACACTACCGGTTGTTGATGTACACATACATACCCCTCCGCCCCTCTCCTTACCAGAGTCCTTCATCCGGTCTGCCCGCAGAATGGTGAATTTGTCTAGGTTCACCTTGGCATCAGAGCAGACTTCCCTGTAGGATGGTTCTGCTTTTATCACTGTAGTTTGAGTCACTACCGCATATCCTGTTTGAGTTTTGCCTCGCTTGTCTTTTTTAGAGGAACCATCTACAAACAAAACTTCCCCTGTTTCTAATGGTTGATCTTTTAAATCAGCTCTGTTTTTTGCCATTTGCTCTGCTAATTCTTCTTGCATCAATCATGCTTCATACAATCTTCTGGTAACGGTAATAAGGTAGCAGGGTTTAGAGTTGTACATCTTTCAATAGTAAGATGTGGTTGAGACAGCAGGGTAGACATGCAAGACAAGTGTCTTGCATGTGACAAGAATGTCATATTTGTTTGTAGCAGTAGTGCTGAAACAGCATGTGGTACTTTTAAAGTCAAAGGGTGAAACAACACTATAGTAGCACTTGTTTCCACAGCCATGGAGGCTGCAATAACAGCTCTTACGCAATGAGGTAATGCGCAGGCTACACTATCTAGTTTGGATGAGAAATAAGCTATAGGTTTCATCTTATCTCCATGTTGTTGCGCTAATACAGAGGTCATAAAATGACCTTTACAGTCAACCATCTGAATGAATGGTTTGTTATAGTCTATGCTAGCGCTGTACTAGACACTAGCACTTGTTTTACTTCACAGAAAGCTTCTTCAGCTTCTTCAGTCCACTTTAGCTGAGATGTCATTTTAAGGTCTTCCTCATACATTCATTTGTTTACTGGAGCAGTTATTTCAGCATAATTTGGCACCCAAGTTCTGCAATAATTAGTCAAACCCAAAAATGACATCATCTGCTTTTTCGTCAAAGGTTTTGGAGCTTGGAGGATTGCAGTTTTTCTGTCTTCCACTATTGTTCTTCCTCCCGCGCTCAGATTATGTCCTAAGTATTTTACTTGCGTCTTACCCATTTGGAGTTTATTTTTGCTCACTTTATGGCCTTCTTCGGCTAAATGCTCTAGCAAGGATAAAGTGTCTTTTTTAACATGTTTCTAAATCAGGAGAGACTAATAGCACGTCATCTACCTCTTTGTATTTTTTATTACATTTTTTGTTGACTGATTTACATTTCTGATTTACAAGTGGGTATTGTGGTAGGATTTTCATGTGAATTTTTTGTAGGTTATTATATTTTGTTTCATATACACCACATGCAGATTTATTTAAAGCTGAGTTCAATGAGTATAAGTAGTTGCTAAAGCTACTTTTTTTAGCTGTAGTTTTACAAACCACATTTTTCCAGGGATAGAACTGTAGTTTGTTCAAACTACTGCCAGGCTGAACTACATGTAGTTTTACAAGCTATGCTTGCAAAGTAGCTTCCCCAACACTGGCTACACCAATACTCATAGCATCTGATATATGGTATGTAACCAATGTTTTATTTCATATAGGCTTCGCCCTTTAAAAGATGATGTGGTCATTGCTCCACTATGCTAGCACAACACACCAATAACCAAGCTATTACCGCTTACACTTAGCTATTAGCGACAGGGTAAGTGGTAGTCGCTCTCTGGAATATTTTGGTGGTTATATTTTATGGTTATATTTTAAGTCACTCATACCCAATTATTTCTTAAACTAAGAGGGGTTGGGCCTAGTTAGTACTTGGTTACAAGACCACCTAGGAGTACTGGAAGTTTTGTCATTTTAGTTTGTGGGCAGCAGAGGGCGCTGCTTCTTCTTCACCAAACACTTAGTTTTGCACTTAAACGTTCTGGAGGATTATTTTCCTCAACACATACATTGTATAAATACGATTGAAGCCAATTAGCCAGTTATTTTACAAATAAGAAGCAGAAAGTAACAGCTATTTTCAAAATACAGATGTTTAATACATTTCACATCAGTGACTTCAAACTTAAATCTCTATTTACACTATTTAAACCCACAATATATATAGTGCAGGCCATGAACACAACATTCACATATCATCAGCATGATGAACATACTGGTTAGAGAACATTTCAGTATTTACACATCTAGCAGTTATACATTTATTTGGATTTGGGTTTCTGTCTACCTAGTGAATGAAAGTCCAACATTCTTTTAGCAGTTGCTGGTCTCTGCCAGCTAGTTCTATCAATGGGTAGTTCAATGGTTTACAGTGCACCATTTTTTATGAACTGATCATATATTTTGCAAATAAAATTTAGCTAATCTACTCTATTCTCAAAGTGCAAGTGCTCCAAAATTGTACTTAAGCACAGTACTTGGGTTAATACCTTCTACCACTGCATAAAAGTAAATGTACCCAAGCTAAATCCTGTTTTAACATTTTAAAAAGACAAACTCAACAAAAATATGTAAACAATGCTTACTTTAAGCAATATACAAGTAGCTAATTGTGCAAAATTAGTATCTTCAATGTCTATTTCTGTTTATATAATTCATTTTTGTTTGGTTATTTTTATCACTATCTTTCAATTGTCATGATGTACGTATCAATTTAGTTTGTAATTTGCTGAATTATCGCGCTCTGTTTATCTGAATCATTTTATTAATCTAATAAATCTAATCTAATCTTAATATTCACGTATATTTGCTGCGTAAATATTCAATGTAAGCTTTCTGTTGATGGAAGTCAACACTTCCTGCATGTGACTTAAAAAATCAAATTAAGTAAGATTTTAAATGAACAAATTATCTAAATGGATAAAACCGCAACTACATGTGTCTACTACAAGTATCATCTGTAGTCATAACAATAATACGAAATGCAAATAATCAGTCTGTCTGCCATCACATTATCACATCCTCACATGTGATATACGATCCTTCACTTTTTCGACATTTCCCCCGGGATCCTGCAGGCACACTGTCGTCACTGCTCCTCCACATATTTCCGCTCCAATCTAAACGGCTGCATCGATGTGAATTACTAACCCATAGTCTAACTATGTTATGAGATCTTAGTATATTCAATACACGGATTATCCACACATGAAGGTAAGTGGTAAAGACTCAATGTTACATTCCAAGTGGGCGTTGTTATTCACTGCGGAGGGTCTTTAAAACGAACAGTTGTACGGGCACACATTGTCCCTGAACGACCAACACAGTCTGGTTAGACTCCTGTTCAGTCTTCTGGATCGTAAAACTAGCAGCTCCGTTCGGTGAGGTATTTCAATGACCACTAATTCACCTGTGACTGCAGTGATTAGACAGTAATCATGTGTTCCGAAAGGCTCTGGAAGGCACGGCAGATTGAGCAGTGTTTGTTTGATAGGGTTTGATCTTATAGAAGATGTACATTGAGTCCATTTTCCCAGTGCGCGCGCTCTGTGTGAGGAGACTGCACGCGGCCACACCTATTGATGCCATGTATCACATTACCGGTCACACTGGTAATATTGGCTACATTAACATTTTATATGTTTGATATTACAAACAATAGCTACAGCAAAGGTGGGCATATACCGCGGAATATCTCCTTTCTTTGTTTTATTGATGTTTATCCATCATCATGTCCCACACAGGGCCCGTGCTGCTTTCAAGTGCTCACGAAAATAGCAGTACTGAGGGGACAACCTCCTTACAAGGACTGAAATCGTTTAGTTTTCTCTTGAGAATTTTAAGCCCAGCATGATTTATTTTTGGTTTAGAAAATTCAATCCATATGATCCGTAATTGCTTCTCAGACATAAGATTAAAACCAGATTTTCACCAGTTAAATAAAGTTAATAACTCAATCGAGCACCTCCTTGAGTGGCATACAAAATTTCACTGCTTGAAATCTGGCTGCGATCACATCCTTTCATAGGCTTTAGTGTTTTGCCAAAAAATATTAAAATTAAAATGAATGCATCAGTTTATTGAGTCATGAATCTGAAAGATTTTATTGATTATTGAACATTACATGTAACTCAACATTGAATTTATTATTACTATTATTCATTAACAGCCTCAGCCAGATAACTTAGTGATATGGTTCCCCTAAAAGACACTGAGTTTATTTAGTTTATTTTGTACTTTACATACAGTGAAACACTTAAAGGAACGTTATTGGTGCAGTTGTGCTAAATTAAGATCCAGCAGGACCTCAGAATAGAAAGGCAACAGCTGAAATGCAGACAGGTGCAGACAGTGAAAGAATCGAGACTGACAGGACAGATGAAAAAGGACTATTCTCGTTTTAATATCAGACAACACATTATTTGAATAAGTTTCATAACACTTGATCTAGTCAGAATTGAAAAGAAACATTGTATTTAGTAGATAGAGAGTGGTTGTTTAGTGGCAGGAAGTGTTCAATACTGTGTTGGTACTGACTCAAATGTGTATGTAATAAACTGCCAAGTATGGATAGTTGGCATCGGATGTCTGATCAGATTCATTACCTTGTTTATTTGTTTTTATTAGATATTTGCTGATTAAGATCCTGATTTTAGTCACTTTGAATTGTATGTCATATAGGTTAAGCATGTTTTATTAACTGCTGAATTGTCTTAAAAGGTAACATGTAACTGTGATGCCTTTGAAAGGTTTGGCTGTAAGTGGTGAAAATGACTACAAGGAGTTTTTAACTGGTTATGAAACAGTCTCGATTTAATGCTGATGCCTCTGCTTACATACAGATAACGGCCTTCCATTGGTTGATTCTGCTGCCAGTCAGATGTATCTGTGCACGTATTGGCTACTTTTGCCGCCTCCGCCTCTGTTTTTTCTCCTGCGTGTGCCCACTCCTCTTTCTCGGAAAGTATAACTGAGCAGGGTGTGTCTTTTTGTCCCGCTTAGCAAAGAATCACAGAAGCCCCACCCCACAGTGATGTGATGGTGTTTATATCAAATAACCCTCAGCAGCTCTCAGACATGGAGCTGAGCGGCTCTTGCTTGGGATTTTTAGGCCCCATGAAAAGATATCACATTAAGATGCACCACCTGGCACAGACCAACCATGCATTACTGTAACCACACCTTCAGAGACCAACAGAGACATCCAAAGCTTTAAATGACTCTACCTGTGCAGGCTTGTAACTCTCCTGTAGTCTAATACTAACTGTACAATATTTACTGACATTAAGCTGTGACAATATTAGACTGTGTAGACATGCAGGCAACATTCTGCAAACCGTGGAATTCACTACTTGATGGAAGAAGATGATTTCCTCTATCAGTAATGTGCCATCTTTTACAGGCTAAATGTGATCTGCATGTTAAATTCCCTGAATGGAAAATCCTCTGACTTAAAATAAATATCATTTAAATATAAATTAACCTCATTAAAGTCAGTGTAAAGTAAGAATAAATATGTGTTCTGAGTTTGACATACCACAAAAAAGTGTGTTGTTAACCACCCTGCCAAATTTGAATGATTAAAAAATCACCAAATATATGAAATTAGGCTTCAAAGTTGTGTAAAACTCAGCCTCTTTCTCTGCTCCCAAACGCTGTGGGAGTCCCCGCCAAGTTTGCTGAAACTCCGCCCCCTACCAAGTGTCACCTGTCAATCAAAGTCACCACCTCTACCAGAAACATGGTCTGAGAGCTTTCTGCTGCTAACTCAGCAGCTAACTCGGCGGCTAAAGCTGAAATTATACCTTCCGCGTGTCTGAATTCACTTTACACAGTCTTTAATTAAAATAAATGAACATTATCATCTATAGAACAATGTAATGAACCAAATATAAAATCAGCTGCACATTTTTGAGGTCAGTATACATACTAACTACATATACTACCAATTCTTATCACTGAAAAGGATTTAATCTTTTTTCTTTTTTCATAATAATGAAAATATATTCCCACAGACAAGACATTCAACACAATGCGTCCTGCGTCTTCAGCTGGGAGCAGGGCTGGTTCATTATTGTGAGGGGGACAAAGCTGCTGGTCCTGGCACCTAAAGAGACTTTTCTATTGCACCAAAAGAGCATCTGTCTCCAGTAAATCACCTGTTGAGTTGACCTGTTGAGTGTTTGATGGGTTTTTATTTGTTGTCTTTAGAATGTAACCACCATGAAACTATCAGGAAATAATGCTGTATTTCTTTCATTCATTTCTTTCCCTCAGGGGAAGCTTTCTCTCTATCGTTTGCTTGTGCACTGGGTTTGCTTTCCTCTTTTTAAAAATGAGTTGGGAATCCCACAAAGCCTGACTTTTAACATTATCAACAGAAAAGACCTGAGCTCTTACCCCCCACCCCCACCCCTGCGACCTTGCAGCAGCTCTATAATCAACACACACATAAAAGCAGGACGTATCCAGGAGACACCATTGCGTTTTTTTAAGGGATGGTCGTCACTTAGACAATGGCTACCAAGGTTACATAGTCTTCCTCTGTGTGTGTGTGTGCAGGGGCGCAA
Source organism: Scomber japonicus (assembly GCF_027409825.1). Classification (NCBI taxonomy): domain Eukaryota; kingdom Metazoa; phylum Chordata; class Actinopteri; order Scombriformes; family Scombridae; genus Scomber; species Scomber japonicus. The sequence continues at coordinate 39,213,273 of NC_070579.1, read as the reverse complement.
CTACCTACTTTCTGAGGGGTATGCAGATACATTGCAGGCGCCCCCCCCACCCGGCACCCCCGCCTGAATTTCTTTTTAATGGTTATGTAACCCAGCTGTAATTTCAGTCACTTTATTGTATTGTATATATGTTATTGTATTAGTATTATTTGTGTTTGTATTATTTGTATGATTTGAGTGAAATGCCCCTTTAAGGGTTAAGACGACATCACATTATGACAGTTTTAAGACAGTCATGAGATTTACGATAGTGCCCCTAGTGAGCATCGCGAGCTCAGATGTGTGTCCTGATTCTTTCTCTCCATCCTCACACCTGAATGACATGAACTTTGTGTTAAGGAGGTTTCAAAAATACAGCAAGCAGTCAAACCACATGGACCTAACCCTAACCCTGTCCTTATTGGATATCAGTTACTGATTGGACGCTGCATCTGATCTGACTTATCAGATACATCACAACAGCACTGTAGTGTTATATCAGAGTGAAGACATTAAACTCAAGTATATCACTCCCAAGTTCTATAATTTATCTGTTTTATGATTCACCATCTAGTTAAAAAAAAAGATAACTGTCTGAAAAACAAAATAACCACAAACCAGTTCTTTTATTTTTCTTGTCATGATCTGTTATATTGTAAATACTGATCAGACAACAGTAACCTGTTGTTTTACTAGTAGTAGCTTTAGCTAACCTGTTGTTTTACTAGTAGTAGCTTTAGCTAACCTGAATGTTTACAAGCCTCCTCTTGATACACTGACATAACTTACCTACTGTCTTTCAACCACTTTGAAAAGCTTTTTTTCATCCCTACAAAATCTTTCTCTTTCTCCCTCTTCCGTTTTCTGTTTTGTGCCCCCGAGAGCTTTATTTTCTGTCTCTCCATGTCATTAGGTCCCTGTCATCAAATGACAACACGATTCAAATGAAAACACTCCTGCTCTAGCGCGTGCTCGAGGGGGCGCGCGCCGGCGCGCCTATAGTGTGGAGAGGCACTCCGGTGCTTTCACCTCTCTCCCCGGAGGGGAGGCGATTATCGGAGGGGCAGGGGAGGGAGGCGGAGGGGCGCCTAATCAGTGACGTGCCTCTATTATTGATCATATCATTTACTATACATGCACAAACGCTGTTATATACAGAAAATGCAGACTCGAAATAATTTTACCCCCATCGCTTTGGCGCCCCCTCCATTGTGGCGCCCCTATGCGCCGCATATAGTGCATACCCACTTTTTGCGCCACTGTGTGTGTGTGTGTGTGTGTGTGTGTGTGTGTGTGGTCTATATAATGTCAGATAATGGTGAATAATATTTATAGTTATAAATGTCTTCTTGTTTTGTCCAACCAACAGTCCAAAACCCAAAAATATGATTGAATGTGATTGTTCTAATAAGAAGCAACACAGAACTATCAGGACGCTTTGCTCTCACATGCGCTGCATTGATAGTCACATAAACACACACACACACACAGTCATTCTCTACAGCACACTCTTGCTTGCTCGATCCAGATTTGGGAGATTGTGTTTCATTTGCGTCCTACTCTGTCTTTGGTTATGTCTCTAAGTGCAGCCGCTCTTTGGCAGAGAGACAGAGAGAGAGAGAGAGAGAGAGAGAGAGAGAGAGAGAGAGATAGAGAGATAGAGAGAGAGAGAGAGAAAAGCGCCTGTTTGGGTGAAAACTGCTTCAGCGAGGTCTGAAGAAGTAACGCCACATTTCTTTTGACTATAATATAGTGTGACTGTAAATGGAAAAAAATTCAAAAATAAACTTGTCTCTTCTTCTCTCTGAAGGCTTCATTTAGGAGGAATCATGTGACTAATGAGTTGGGAACGGTTGAGAAGTTTGTTATGAACTGAATGTGAGGGTCAAGGCTCCATTGATTAGCAGTGTTGTAGTCATGTTGAGTGAAAGGAGTCAGTCTTGAACCCACATCATGTTTGGGTATGAGCATATTTATTGTAAACCTCAGTGTGAGTGCAACAGGAAAAGTATCACAGTGTGCATTAAACCATGAGACAGAATATAAGAGTATACATTTACATTAAGTGATGCTTTGCTTAAACACACAATTGTATTAGAAATTCTAGCAGAGCTCTCAAAGATTGTAATTGTAAACTGAAGCTGTTTCTCAATATATGAATTGTGGACATTGTCCAGAGTTGTACACAACAGCTGATTGTCTGTGTCACTCATGCTCTCTCCCACTGGAGATACTTGCTTTGGTGTAGGCGAGGGTCGGCGCCTGGGTAGAGAAGCAGGAAGCAGGACATGACACAAACAGTATGCTGTGTCTTGATTTGGCATTTTTAGCTTCTTACTACAGGCTTTTATTATTTTCCAGAAATCACAGGAAGTTTTCTCATTTACACTAGCTTTACAGCCAAGTGTTCAGGCCCAGTCAAAACAATGCAGATTAGATAGTATCATCTAATATCCTGCTTAGTAGATTAACATTTTACACTATTTTACTTATTATACATATTGGAGTCATTGATTTTAAGACTGAAATGTGACGATGTGTACAATAAAATACTTTAATGTTAAGAAATGATTGAGTGTAATGAACAGTGATACTGCATCTCCAGACATAAAGCATTGAGAATTAATTCTGTCTCAATATCTATCAGAATGCGAAGAAACGGAGCATCCATGTCTGGCAGCTTGCTTCAGGTAGGAGGAGACAGGTAGAAACTCAGGGTTTCTTAAAGAAAACCTGCTAGCGAGCAGTTATGTTCACAGAGTCAGTTACCATGGTGACTGACTCAGAGTTTCAGTTACCTCTCTTTCTGGAACAGATAACACGGAGTTTCCTCATCTGAGGGTTAACATACTCTGAGTTTTCCATATAACCCGCTTTCTGGAATACCCCCCAGGCCTCTGCTGCAGTCTCAGTGACAGAGGACCAACATTTACAAACAAAGGTAACCAGTTAAAGTGATAGGCTAGTAGTAGGATTTCAGGGTTGCATTGCATTGCGTGTGTGAATGGGGCTGAAGTAGACTTTGACCTTTTGTCTACAGTGATAACTTTGTGGAATCTACTACTGACAATCTTTAATTAAATCTCTTCTGTGTCTTGTCTGAAGATGATGTGGAGTGTTGTGATCACACTGGCAGCTGTCCTTGGTGTGGGTGAGTATTTCATCTCTCTCTCCTGCTTTCTATGATGCTGCATTAAGGCTGATTTATACTTCTGCGTCGCAACAACGCAGACCCCTACACCGTAGCCTGACATGCACCTCCAAAAAAACCTAACTACGCGTCACAGCAACACGGACCGCAAGGGCTGTGATTGGTCTGGTCAAAGCGTCAGTTCCTACGGCAGTTGCTTTATTTATAATGAACAAAAGGTATGTGTTTTCTGTTATTAGAGCACATAGCACAATGCTACATGCTACTGTGACCTGAAGATAAACAAGGATACAGATAGAGACTCCTCTGAAACCACACACACACACACACACACACACACACACACACACACACACACAGTCACACCCCCAAGCAACACATTCCCTTGACACAGAACTTCGAAAGGACAACGACGGCGTCGCTCCGACGGCATAGCAACAGCGTCGCTCCGACGCAGAAGTATAAATCAGCCTTTATTTAGTGTGTGCTTTTCAGGCTGACAGACTGCAGTGAACCTGTAGAAACCCCTTCCATTTCTGTCACAGGAAGGTCAAAGGTCAGACTCAGCTGCTGAGCAGCAATGATAGGAGCTGTGTCCCATTTTAGCATTTAGGTTCTTCACATCTTGAGTTCCATGATACTTGCTGATGAAAAAAATCAATTTACAATCCATAACTCTGTGTAGTCTGAGGAAAAGCTCCACTTACTCTTATAATACTGCAGAGGCCTGTACTACGAAGCTGGATTTTCTCTTATCGAGGTAACTTCAGGGTTAACTCTGGGTTTTCCGTACTACGAAGCTGGTTCACTTCTTACCGGGGTAAATCACCATGGTAACTTATGCTGAACGGCTAACCTGCTCCGAAGCAGGTTATGTTCTGGATAAGAGATCAATGAGTATAAAAGCACCACCTCCTGACCAATCAGTTCTCTTAGAAAATGACCTGCCCATTCTTGGAAGGTCCTGTCGACATTGGAGCGCTGATCGTGAGGAGCGCTTAGGAGAGAAAGAGTTTTTAGGGAGATGCAATCCTTTAGATGTCCCCGATGACATCCTATAGGAAAGATACAGATTTTCAAGCAACATTTAGTTAGTTTAATATTCAACATTCATTTGACATTCAAAATATAAACCTATTATGCGCTTCAGCCATTTGAGTGAATGATGTCAAACCAACAGTATAACATAGACTAATATCCCTCATGTGCAACAAGGCTTATTTTTCAAATATCTTTTCTACAATAAATAAATACCCTTACCACCACTCCAGTTTCAGAACTTGTGTCAGGAAACCTGACAAAAAGTCTCAATAAGAACATCTTGAGAGTAATCGCTGCAAAAGTGCAGAAAAGCAGAATTTTGTTCGTATTTTTTAATTGTAAAAATGTACCAAAATATATATTTAAAGAAGAATATATACAGTTGGTTTGACATCATTCACTCAAATAGTTGAGTTTAGTCCTCCATCACTTCCATTGAAAGCACATTTGAAGGAGATATTTTAATAGTCAGTATGAACAGGAGGAATCATTATAGAGAGGAAAAACTCTTTACTGTTCACACTGATATTTGACTGTTGTTTAAAGACACACTTGAAAAATAGTGGACTTATTTCCTTCCTGGCTGTTAAACTGAAAAAGTGAGCAACAATGACTTGAGAACATATTCATGAATATTCATTATTATTGGCATCATATAAAAGCCACAAGAGAAGGGAACGTGTAACACAAGGAACAGAACAGTGTCCGTGTAGCTGTTAGCTGCAAAGTCTGTTGGTTGGCTCAGATTCAGTCGTCTCTGTGTTGAGATTTTTCAGCATTTCTCTGAGCTGCTCTGTTTGTTCTGACTGCTGAGCCTCTGCAAAACTCTCATTTGTTGCTTTTTTATTCTGTTTTCATATGTTTGAACATGTAAAATAAAATGTAGTTAATGTAATTATCATTAATTATTCATCAATTATTTTTTAAATGTGGTGAAATGTTACTAAACATGTGGCTAAAGCATGTGGCTTGTCCTCACACCTGCTTTGGGAATCACTGTACTATTTTCCCAAAATTCTGTTAATACCAGATATTCCACCTCATGCTGTCTCCTCTTACCTTTGTTGTAGAGTCCTATGCAGTCCACGACCTCCATGAGCGTTTGGCTCATGGTCGCCAGCTGAAGATCTACCTGCCGAAGAGTGCAGAGTATCTGGAGTTTGCTCCAGCAGATGAGCCCTATAAGCCCATTGTGTACTGGGAGAGGGGCAGAATCAGGTTAGAGACACACCATGTTCTGATTGTGGACAGGATGATCATGGAGTGAAGGTTTGAGTTGATGTCTTACAACGTGATTATTGTTCTGATCTCTATAGGACAGGTAAAGGCAAGGTGTCTGGTACAGGCAATGACCGACGCTGGTACATCGACAAGGTAAGCAAAGTCTAAATGTTCTGAAAATGGAATGAAGTACATGATTAAGACAATGTAAGTGTTCAGGAAGTGTTTGATTTCAAGTCAAAGTGTTGTACTTGTGGTCTGTATGTTTCTGTTAGGTCACGTATGAGGACCAGGGTACATACACGCAGAAGGACTACTGGCAAAAAGAGATCTCCACTGTTAAAGTGGCTGTCATACGTGAGTTAGCCGAGGGCTGTATTAGTCATGATTGCTAATAACTGTCTTTTTCTTTGAAAGCACAGCTTGAAAATGTCAGTGCTGAACACGCCCCTGTGTCCAAATATCACACTGACAGGATAACAGTAGCTGCACAAGTAATACCAGCAGACTAAGCATGGCTATATCATTAAAAGTGTACTGGGAACTGAGCAAACATGTTCTATTGCTCATAAATTACATTTCTCATTTCTAAGTGGAAGCAGGTGATATTTTTTCTTGATAAGATAAAAAAAGTATTTTATTCATTTTTTTAAACTCATTTCTACTTAATTCCCAGCCAGCATGTCCATGTGGGCCCCACATGAGTTAAATGAGGGCTAAGTGGGTACTGAGCGAGCATGGGCTTGAACTGGGCAAATTTTGTACCACATGATTTCAGAAACATGGGCCCCACATGTGAAGCACACGTGGGCTGGCTAAATGGGCCACATTTAAGGTCCATTCTGATCCCGCTTAGACCCCTTATGGGAAAACATATGTGGGTCTCACCTAATTGGGCCCCACCTGAAACCCAATCAGAACCCACTTGAAGCCCATATGGGCAAACACAGGTGGGGCCACTATGGAAACTGCAGACAAACCCACTTGGGACCCATATTTGCAGACCAAATGTAACCTTTAGGCCCCACATGGACATGCTAGCTGGGTTATCTGTGCATATGAAGATGTCATCTCATAAATGCCACTTTGAATCAATCCCAAATAAACAATGAAGCACTTAAGCATGTAATCCTGAGACAGTGATACATGGAAATGGTCATCATCACAGTTTGTACAGTATAACAAACTGGTAAATCGGTATAATGGTCTTGAAAATTAATGAAACCACAATTTATGAATTTATCATACACATTTTAGAAATGAAAGTTCATTCATTTACAAATCTTTAAAACAAGATCTGAAAGCCAGTGGAACAAAGTGTGTGGCTCAATACCAGAGGCCAGTGAGGAAATGCTATCATGTGTAATTAGTGTTTACTAGGCCCTTTCATGCCTCCTCAAATGAAAGCCTGCTGATAACCATGTGATCTCAGATATCCCGTCTCCCAAAGTCCAAATGGAGAGAAGAGATTATATCAAATGAAACTGATCCTTAGTAGTAAAGCAGTAAAGTATTAACATGTCAATTTTTAAAACATTAAATTAATTTAAAAATTAGTGCATTAGTTTCAACAGCGCCAAAATATACATTAAATGAATGTAACATAAGTTGTAGGTGTAGGTAGTTCAGACTAATCATGGTTAATAGTAAGTCAGCTAGCTTTATAAATACACACACTGTGGTACTGAGCTTAAAAAAAGAAGGGGGCGTGATTATTTATTTTCTAAAGGAACACATTCTTGGTTGCTTACTTTAAAGTTAACCATCTAACTTAGTTTACAGCTTCCTGTCTTTCAATGAAATTTACTTGCTTCAGAAAAAAGTTTCTATGTTCAAACTGTCCCATGACATGATTGAGCCAAAAATAGAACTTCATACTGTGTGACTTACCACATTCTTCTCTTCTCTATTCCAGCGAGGCGTAACTATTTGAAGTGTGTAGCTGGTGAGAGTTTCTACATCTCACTGGAGGGCAGTCACCTCACTAACGCTAACCTCTACTTTTCTGGGGAGGCTGGCAATTTTACACTGGTAAGAGGGACGAAGGGATGAATGGATGGGAAGATCATTGAATATAAGGAAGGATGGAATGGATTGTTCTTGGGGGCTAAATTTGTTTCAATACTTGTGTTTTCATCTTTCAGTATGTGTTTGAATCACATTATTGTAAATATAAGTTTTTAGGTGTTAGAACAGAGATGAGCGTTTTTTCCAAGTGCTCAAAAGTAGATTCATTATTCATCACTAACGGAGTACAAAACCAAAATGGAAATGTTCAATAAATAATAAGTAACTGTTGTGGTTGTATATGTGTGAGTATATGTGAATGCATTAGGTGGTCCTAACCACCAATTACTTCTTCACCTCGTCAATGTTTTGTAACATATTAAAAGCTTGGAAGTATATTCCCATGTGATTTGGATAGAAATGGCCCTCAGTGATGCCTAACAGGAATGTCTCCCGCAGGTGCGTGATGGTGCTCGGGTGTCCCAGGACCTTCCAGATTACTATGACCGGGTTTTTACCCACAGCTTGAACATTGAGATCAAACATGTCAACATTAGTGATCAGGGACGTTACATCCTGAAAGACCACAGGGACCGAGAGGTGTCTGTTACCAGGATGGACCTAACCGGTACGTGTATGTGTGTGTGTGTGTGAGTTTGTCTGTCTCCGAATGAATTTGCCAGTTTTAAAGGGCGCAGAACACAATTTCAGTGTGCTTTCCTCCAGCTGTTCTGTCAGCTGTTCTGAGCGGTACAGAATAAGAGTTAGCCTCTTATTCTGTACCGCTCAGAACAAGACTTGAATGGTCGTATATCTGCCTCTTATGTAACCATTTAGATGTCTTAAAGACCATGTTAAGTGAATTCAGACATTTTCTTCTAAACACATTAAATAGGTCATAAATGTATTTCTAAAAAAGGTGTAAAAAGCATTTCAACTATTTACATTTGAATTGTGGAGCTAGGCTTCACAAACTGTGTTTCAACATTTCTGTGTTCAGGATTTAGTGATTAGCATAAACCCGCCCCTGCTGCTGTTGAGGTATACATTCAGCACACACTTCTACTACTACTACAGTCTACAGCCGCAGAGCTAGCAGCTGCGCTAGCGGCAGAAAGCTCTCAGACGTAGCATCCATGTTTCTGGTAGAGGTGGTGACTTTGATTGACAGGTGACACTTGGTAGGGGGCGGGGTTTCAGCGAACTCGGTGGGCACACCCACAGCGTTTGGGAGCAGAGAAAGAGGCTGAGTTTTACACAACTTTGAAGCCTAATTTCATATATTTGGCAATTTCTTTAATCGTTCAAATTTGGCAGGATGGTTAACAACACACTTTTCTGTGGTATGTCAAACTCAGAACACATATTTATTCTTACTTTACACTGACTTTAATGAGAAAGCTGATGGCAGGATTATAGCCACACGGTTCTTAGACAGCACATCTGGACTTATCATGCAATAAATAATGATTATATTGCAATAAAATCATCAATCAGCAATAGATGGAGTCTTCCACAGTGAAGAGACTCATGTTGATTGACATTGACACATATTGCTCTGGTAGAGGCAGCTATGGCTCAGGAGGTAGGGTCTTTCTATTGGTGGTTTGATTCCTGGCTCCTCCAGTCATCATGGCTACATGTGTGCAAGACACTAAACCCCCAAATTGCTCCTGATGACTGCACCAATCCATCTGATGAGCAGGTTGTGTGGTGGCCTCTGTCATCAGCACTTTGACTGGTCAAAAAAGACTAGAAAAGTCCTATAGAAGTACAGTCCATTTACTATTGACCTACCATTTCTCTCCCTTACTCTGTCCATGTCCTCCTGCTCAGCTTCCTGGCATTAGAATCTGGTCCTATTATGTTAAAAGGCCAGTCTGCTTCAACAGAAATGTTTGATAATGGTGAAATAGCAGGGTGGGGTTGCGCTTCAGCTTCTTGCACTAGGCCTCCTCTACTGCATAATCCCAGGGCACTGTGAGCTCAGTGATGCAGATAAAGCAGAGCCTTTGGCCCAAATCTGCTGCCAGCTTCTTATTGTAGCTGTTGGTGTTCACAAAGTTGTTACAGTCATATGGTTCACATAAATCCAGTACTGCAGCACATAGAACATGGCAAACTCTCAACAACACTGTAATATTCAGTGTGTCAAAACTCTAAACACCAAGTTTATACTTTTTCACTCTTTGCAGTGATCAGCAAAGAAACTAAAGGCAGCATTTGCATTCAGACCTTACAGTGTGACACACAGGCAAGATCAAAGGATAACTTAGGACCGACTGACCCATGTTCAACTGCTGTTCTCATGGAACCATGGATCCACGAGAACAGCAGTTAAACCTGCGAAAGCTTTGTGTAGTTTACGACAGTTACTGTATCTGCTGGATCTTAGAGTCGGTGTTTTAGGTGTTTTACACAACAAAGAGACTAGGCTAGGGGGGTGGTTCTTAGGTGGACAATGTTAACTGCTAAGAGTCACAACAGGAGGAGGGTCTACATTCAGACAAAAGCCATAGATAGGTAGATAGGGGCAGTATTATGATGTCACTTGATTACATCACACCTCTAGTGGTCTTACTAAAGATGTTAATTGAAATTGTCACAATTTTATATTGAATTTGGGAAGCAGCAAAAGCTATTGTAATGATGTGTATTGCATAGTTCTAATATAGTTTGAATAATGCTTTGCACAGAAAAGTAACTACAGCAGTGGTTGGCTTGGAGGTGCTGGATTTGGTCTGAATGTGGCCTAAAACTGCTCTACCATTCTTCTTTTTCTACTGCAGACCACCATGACTATGGAGGAAACCCTCTCATGGCCCTGCTCTTACTGCTAGGCATCCCAGCTGGAATTTGCTGCTGCTGTCGAAAGAAGATTTTCAAGAAGAAAGCCGCCCACACCACTGCTACAACCATACAGGTACTAGCAGTCTGCACTAACAAGTATAAATACATCTGGATTTTTAATTTCATTTGTCAAGTCTGTTTTATTTTCAAAGCACCAAATTACAACAGAAGTTATCTTAGGACATTTCTCATATAGAGCAGGTCTAGACCGTCCTGTTTAATTTACAGAGACCCAACATTCTACTTAGCAGCAGCAGCAGCTTGGGAAAACTTCCCTTTAACAGGAAGAAACCTGGGGCAGAACCCTGGTGGACTGAAGCCACAGGCAGCAGGTGGTCCAGTCACCTGTAAGATGACTCTTGGGAAGATGTTAGAAGTTAATAGGGCATGAATTCATATAGATGGAGACAGAGAGGAGGAGATAGGAGCTCAGTGCATCATGGGAAGTCCCCTGGCAGAACTAGGAGCTGGCTGGCCCTGCAGGCCATGTGCTCTCCTGATGTAGCACTGCACTTATATAACATTCTCAGACTCTTGATTAACAGTAAAAAGAAAGTATGAAAATCAATGCAACAGAACGAGAAATAGTTTCTTTTTAACACCGCTCATTCTTCCTCCCTCTTAAAACCTGCCGTCTACAGTCTGAAGATTTGGATATGTTAATGTTATTCCTCTACCATGTGCAGCTCTCTCTGTTATATAACTTTATATGTATGTATGCAGTAGTCCTCCCCTGGCATACTTTCATAAATACATATTCCGTGTCTACTTTCCACAAAGGAAGTAGCTATCATCAGTTCCCACTCCCTGCTATGATGGCCTTCCATCTAGGAAGTGACATGGATACTATCAGCAACAGCGGCCTATCTTGGACATAAAAAACATAATAATGATCCCATAGGCATCCAGGAATTGAGCCAAACTAAGGAAATAACTAAGGAGGGTGGGGTTGCCATTCCCCAGCTTTGTCTGTAGTCTCTGCTCTAAATGCAAGAGAAAATTCCAATGAAAATCTGGCATAAAGTATTTGATAGTTTGATCCAGCACTTTGACCTCAGTCATCATAGCTGTACAGGTTCTGACAGACATCCACACATAGATGGAAAACACCAACAATAATCAATTATAATTCATATCAAAATAATGTTAAGCAAGACTATGGCAAAAAATGTACAACAGAATTGAAAACCTGACTTGGGATAACGTGGCTGGCGCTGTATATAGACACACACAAGGTAATGAGAAACAGGTGGAAACAATCAGGGCGGGGCAGACCAATGGGAAACACACAAGGGGAAGGAGGAAGTTACCTCAAACGAGAGGAGAGTTAGATTTTAAAATAAAACAGGAAGTCACGAGACAGACAAAATTAAACATAACTTAATGTTTCTTCTTGGACATGACAGAATAGAATGTGTCTGGACCTAAATAGAGATTATGAATTGGCAGAATATTTCTATAGAAAGCAGAGACAGGCTCAGGGACTACACATTGGAAATTGAAGAAGGACAACACAAAAAAATCAAGGAAATGAAAAGAAAACAGAATATGTGGTCAGTGTTCAACAAAATCAACTGAGACAGACATTCATTCCTCCTAAAACATTACAATACTCAGAGGAGAAGGAACATATTGCTGCCCAGTTTAACATGCCACAACCTGAGGGACACACAGTAAATGACACAGATAGATAGATAGATAGATAGATATATAGATAGATAGATAGATAGATAGATAGATAGATAGATAATCTTTAGTTGTAGCCCCTAAAAAATGTACTGCTTCATCATCTCTCTCTCTCTCTCTCTCTCTCTCTCTCTCTCTCTCTCTCTCTCTCTCTCTCTCTCTCTCTCTCTCTCTCTCTCTCTCTCTCTCTCTCTCTCTCTCCAGGCCTCTCCAGTCCATCCTCCTCCCACTGGTCCTGTTGGACCTTCTCCTCCCTACAACACTCCAGGACAACCAGCAGTGAGCTCATACTCCTCTAATACTCATCACTTTTCATGTAGTCATGGATGTTCTTACTGTACAATTTCTTTTTCATATAATTCCATATAATTGGAAATATCCCATAAAAGTATCACATATATTTCTTTAGAGATGATGTTATTTGATAGAATGTTTATATGAATGTCTTGATGTTTACTTAGTAAATGAATGTGTTTGCAGGTATACTACCATGGACCTACTCCTGGCACGGTACATAACACACTTACTACATAACTTCATCATTATACAAATTATCATCAGTATTTAGTTGCAGTATTTACTATTTAGTATTCCAGTTAATAAATAATTATTGTTGATTTATTTGTGTTAATCTAAGACAAGTGTTTTTCTTGGTTTCATGTCTGTGTGTTCCTATACAGGATCCTGCAATCCATCCTCCTCCTCCTCAAACCACTGGTCCAGGACAGTGGAACGGCCCCCCACCTTCCCCTGTTAGTGTCACACTACTAGCCTGCTTTTTGATATACTGATAAACTCAGCTCTTACCAAACTAGATCCAAAGCTGTTGGCTGGAATTGACTAGAATGTTTTGGTTTTACTTTCCTGCCTCCTCCCTTAGTATTTACTCATTTAGCTCCTGAATGTCTCTCTCTGCAGGGTTTCAACCCAGCCTACCCCCCCCAGAACCCTGCCTACCCTCCTGCTGGCCCAGCTATGGTCCCCCCTGCCCAGCCCCCACAATGGAATGGTCCACCACCAGCCCAGTACCCCCCTGGACCTGCAGCTCCTATGGTATGATCCACATTGTTAAAACGCCAATTCAAGCTTTCCACATTCCATGTTTGCAGTCAGCTGTGGACTTTTCCACAAACCATAGACACGCATGCAGTTCTGTTCATACTGCAATCAGGGTTCCATGGATACAGATGTGTTCCACATGTGTGCACTAGTAAACAGAACTACAGCATGATAACTGTAAAACCCAGTCTGTGAGTGTTGCAAACCAATGTGCAGTGTTTTCCTGAGCAGCCTTTAATTGCTGTGACTCCAACCAGACTTGCTGGATCGTATTTCATTGACTCACACTCTCGGACTTTAAGCAACACGCCCATGCCAACACAGCTTATTGTATTGTTTGACACACGGCTGTTTTCAGTCTGAATGCAGCTGAGGAGTTCTTGTATGTTGTTGAACAACAACAAAAAGTCAAAAAAGAGAAAAGCAACAGTTTAATGAGAATAGGAATACATACACGTATATAGGGGACATTCCAAGTCTCTTCATTTACATCCACATTTCTCTGACTTTCATCTTTCCCTTACGTCTCAGTCCCTCCCATGACATAACAAGTGTCATGTAAAGCAACTGATGCTGATCACAGCTGTAGAGCCTTTTGATGGAATGTGCACTGTGCCAGTACTAATAAAGATGCACAGTTATCACTTCTCTCTGCAGCCTGTTTAATATTATATTACATGTTTGACAAACAAGTGCACGTGAATAAAAAGCTGCATCCTGTATTTATACTGTATACTTCCTGTATCAGAGGCACAGGAAGCATTTCTACTGGCAGGATGCGTTTATTTTTGCGTCTGTATTTATTGATATTCTGATTGTGAATTAATTATTTAGTTAACCAGAGTATGGTCAGGGTTTATTTAGAACACTGGAAATGATTTATTAGGCTAAAAATGTCATTATAAATTGAAATGATGTAACTCACACCTCACAAGTCACTGAATGGAAATCACGACCAATATAAAAAATTCATATTCACTCATTCAGTCATATTCACTGTTTATCTAATACAGTTCTATTTGTTTTTTAACTTGATAAAGACTGCATAAAAGGCAACAACTGTATTTGTATATATAATTAGAATGTAATAAATATTGACTATACACAACCACAACTAGCTGTTGTATTCAGCTAGATCTACTGTGCTGCATCAGTGATGACATCAGATCTAAAAGGATTGTGTGTGTGTGTGTGTGTGTGTGTGTGTGTGTGTGTGGTGTGTGTGTGCAGGGCTATGCTCCTGCTCCAGTCATGTACAGCTCTCCTCCAGCCAGTGAACCTGTGAACAACATGCAGAACATGGCAGGCTCACCCACTGATCCCCTGCTGACTGCTGCACCACAGGTACACACACACACATATAAACACATGCACATGCACACACAAACACTGTAGACCATGGTTACTTTAACCCTAACAATCACCACTACTTGCCTGACTCTAACCATAACATAAACCCAATCTTAACCACTCACCCAAAAATCAGTGTAAAATCAATCTAATTAACTCATTTTAGGTCTGTAATCTGTCTCCTATGGCAAACATACAGACTTGCACATATTTTTTGTATTGTTTTAGTTATTTGTGGTGAATACATTACCAAAAATCTGTAATTGAAGCCATGGTTCTGGATGGGGAACGGGGAAATAACAGAATATGCTCTGTGACAGACATGGACCTGCATATGCTATAGTTGGAGTGTGACTATTCAAATGTAAAAACAATAATGAGAGAAACAAACTTAATCTGTTGTATTAAGTGTATTAACACAACATTTTCCCTCCAATTCTTAAAAGTTTGTGTCTGTCCTGCAGCACAAGACTTTCACTAACTTTGGTCACAATGTCAGTGTTAAGAATGGTTAGATAATGAAGAGGATACTATAGTAAATAAACTACATTGTAACATTTTAATATAGACTCACAAGTTGCCTAAAGCCCCCCTCCACTGAAGGATGTGTTTTTTTGTTTTGTTTTCACATTCATTTGCTGAAGAGGGCAAGTTGTGCTCATCCTAAACCTTCATTTAAGACGTGTACCTACATCACAACTAGATTGGAGCAGATTGTGGTCCAGTATGTGACTTAACATTGTGTGATGGAGGGGATCTTAAAGGAGCTAAACCATGTACCAAGGGAAGAGAATGCTCTCAGTATTTGATTAAAGAATAGCAAAGATGAACGCCTGGTGGTTGATATGCACCATGTATGACTGTGATGTCCCTTTGTTACAAGGCCCACCCTTTCCTCTTCCCCACACCATTTCCAGTCTCCTTCTCTACTGTGTCTTTTTAGTAAGGGTTAAAGAATATATGTAAGAAAACACACACTGATGTCTCCATGTATGTGTGGAAACAAACTCAAGATGTGCTTTATGTTCACGCCCCAGGCTAACGCAGCTTCATCTCCTGTGGCTCCAGCTGCCAATGTCAACTCCTCTGACGGTGCCTACAAGTTCCAGGTCGACGGTGGTCAAAACTTCCTGTAGAGAAGCCTTCTCCCACTCCTTCCTCACTCTGATGATACAGCAACCCTCTCTGACCATTTTGCATTCCTTTTTCTAAGCATTCAAATCAGGGATGCAAAATGGCACAGGTGGGAACTATGATAAGCATTCAGATTCTGCTCCTTATCTTCTTGCCTTGCTCAGTGTTTCAACCTGACTGAAAAGATTGTTTTATTGGGCGAAATTAGCATTTATCTTTGGTATATAATCTACTATAGCTGGGCCTGTCAGCTGTTTATTGTGAGCACTTAGCATGTAGGATTCAAAGAGTCAGTTATTTGGGGATCAAACTTCCAGCGGCAAGGAGATAAGGAAAGTATAAGGAAGTATTGTCTTGAAGTGTTAGCATGTGGAATAGAAAGTGACTTTTAATATAATGTGCCACAAACCAAGAAATCAAGAAAAAGACTCAGATTCAAGGAGCAACATAGGAAGTTTACCAATCATTCAGGAAGAACATTAACTGAAAATGACTCAACAGGAACATCTGACAGACATCTTCAAATGAAAAATGTTTCAAGGGTGGAGATTTGAGGTGTGTTCAGACCAAATGCAAAGAAAATACCCTATCATCTTTAATCAACTTGAACTAACTGGGTGTGTTTAAAGTTTGTGTTTACTCACTACCAACAGCCAGTGGAACTAACCAGGTGTATAAGAACCGACACTGATTGGATATGTTTTTAACCCTCATCCTACCAACATATTTAACATACCAGGACTGTCAAATGGGGCCCCTGGGACCCTAAAAGCAAACTACTGTAAGAAACAATCATTATAGCAAAATGTAAAACTTATTTCTTGTCAAAACATTATTAGTAATGTGATTCATGTCATCTGGAAAAAAACCCAGATCATTATTATTGTTTTAGAAAAGTCACAGTTGATTTGCATATTGTGTAAAATTACAATATATACTGTAGTGCCCCTACCCCCACTGATAATGTGTGATACTTTAAAGCAGGACCTATAAAGTAGGGCAAATGTGAACTCAGTTTTATCTAGTAAGACTGCATAGGCAGAATGTGGTGCTTTTGACTAGGATGCCCAAGGACTCCAGTCTGTTGGTATTTTCAAAAAGCCCTAATTAAAAGAATGATATGAAGTCATTTGGAACACACTGATTGAAAGTCATGAAAACCTGGAATGAACAAAGTGCCTGTGAGGTATGACACAAAGTTACCTCTGGGTTCTGTTGGATTTCCCCGTTGGTAGGATTAAGGTTAATGTGGCTCACACTGTAAATAATCATTTACCTTTGTTACACAAGTGAATATTTCACTGAGGTTGTTGTGTGAGAATTCATCTTGAGTATATAAGTCAAGAGACGCCTGGGCCTGTTCCTCCATTTGTATCCGTCCATTGACCTATAAAGTTGGCTTTGAGTTGAGTCTGAATACACCTACAGGGTCTGATCTCACCAGGAAGTGGAAGTGAGCAATACCTTCATATGGCATTACAGTTAAACACAAAGAACACATGTAAACACACCATCAACTCAATACTGTAGATGCACCAAAGTATGTGGCTTTGCACCAAGCTGTTATGTTGACACTTCAGAATCTGTCTTTGTTCAGGTTTGCTTATTTTAAAAGTTGCTAAGACAATTTCTGTGAACCTTTTGGGGCAGTGGGGAAGTTACCTACTTTTAGCCGATTGGTTGTCCAGCCTGGTAGTACCAGTCACATTTTGCTGGGTTTAGTCTTAAGGCCCAGATTCTAGTAGAACAGACAGATTTTTAATGAGCAGGACTGTATGACAAGAGAACTGCCAAAAGGATACATGACTGTATTTCTGTATGGCAAGTCAACACTGCTATTGGTTGATGGTGCAAATGTGTGTGTGTGTGTTCTCCAACAAATCCTCTGGCAGTAATGATTCCATTCAAATGAATGGTGTGAACCGAGCTTCTGGTGGGATCAGGCCCTCACAGTGTTTATTTTAACAACCAAACTGTAAGAATACTACCAGAAGAAGCACTTTACTGCCTTTCAAGGTGGCCACATGCCTCCTTACTGTTACATCAAAAAAACATATCACTTTCTTTCCATCCAGAGCCTTACGTACCGATATCCCAACCATGAATCACCATCCATACAGCAAACCAGCGTGTCAGACAGTGCTGCTTCATGCTGGTCTGTAATTACCCTGCATAGATGGTTCAACAGCTGGTCAAATTTGCACCAACTACATATTGCTGACAGTAAAGCCCAGATAAATCAAGATATTCAACAGCACCCTGTTGAGTGTTCCTGTATTTTTCATGATGTCCAGGATGAAGCTCAGAATCATTCCTACTTATCTAGAATAGGGTTTTATTGACCTGTGAATAATATCACAAACACCTGCCACCGTCTGGTTTTACTGTCAGTATCTTTTTATTTTACTTCTCTGCATGTTGAGAGGAGTAAATGCAGTGAACCTGGATGCTTCCATCATCACAGGGTATTGAGACCAGATGCTGTCAGCACTTCATTGTCTTCACGTTGGTTAGATCCAGTATATGTTTTGCATTTAGTGTCAAGCAACCAGGTTTTTTGGAGTTACAGATAAAACTGGGACAAGTTCAGGTCACTTGTTGACAGTTTACAATAAAATAACCAGCGTGCGCCACTAAAGGGAAGCTTAGTTTTTAGTTTAGTTCGATCTACATAACTCAATATACATGTATGTATAACTTAGCTATTCAAATGTTCTGAACACAGTGAGTGCCTTTTCATTTCTCAATGTGAAGGTGACTTGGCCTGTTTTTCCTCAATCTTTGTGTCTTTGGGTCAATTTTCACATGAACAGCAAAATAAGGTCTGTGTTTTTATCTTTGTGTCCTAGATCTGATGTTACTGACGTGTAGCAATGGTGAGATGAGCTCTTGTTCAAAAAGGTTGAAAATGTGTTTTTTATTGTTTAAGTGTAAGCAATGATATTCACTAAGTGTAGATGTAGTAGATGGTTGTGTGTCCTGATGAAGCTGGATCTAACTGGCTTCATTTTGTGGTATTTTTGGCCTTTCTAGTTCCACATCCACCTCTGGGTGTCAGGCCAATACTGATGGAGTTGGCACTGGCACTGCTTTGATACCTCTCATTTTATACCTATTCACTCTGTACATGCATGTGCTACTCTATGAAACTATGCATGACAAAGCTAAATTCTGGAATTACTTTCATTTTTAACTCAGAGCTGAGGTTGGTTGACCAAGAAATTCACTATTCTATTTCACAAGAAAAGTGTGCTCAGAATGGAAACAGATCACGATAGATAAGGGAAAGCACCTCAAAAACTCTCTGCTTCAATATTCTTCACACTAAGTGCTCATTGGATTGTTGAACAGTGTCTGAAACCCCCTCCCCACAAACCTCTGTGACCTCATCATTGAAAGGGTTTTGTCAGACAACTACTTCTGTCACTTTCAAGCAATTGATGTGGTTGGATGATACTTGCTGGTAAATCATTTGTTTCTGTTCTTGCCGTTCATTAGCACAAGCCACAAAATCATGCTGCTGCTGATGTACCTGGTGCTCCTGCATCCATTATGACATGGCTTTTCTTTTTCCTGATAGTCAACCTCATATCACATGTAGACATTTATAGCTGCTGCTTTTTAATTTTTTTTTTTTTTTGCTGAAGTGGTTGAAGCATTCTCATTTATCAACGGTAAGCATCAGCTCCTGACACATTGTCAACATTCATACAAAGGAAACTGGTATCAACTAATAGATCAGAATGAATAAAGGTGTCAGTGTGCTTCAATCTAATGATTTTGTTTAAATGTTAAAGTGATTGCACTTTTGTGTGGCTATTTGTCTTTTTAGTCTTGATGCAAAGAATCTCTGCTCTGTGTCTGCCTCATGTTTTGACTATTGACCCACTCAGAGGTTAATAGAGTTTTTTTTTGCTTTGGTTTGCTTTGGTTGGTGGGAGCTACACATTAGAGGCAGTCTGATTATGTGGTTTAAATGGCAGCTGTCTCATTCCATAGGTCAACAGTAACCGAAAATGACACTTCTTGCTTTGCTATATTTTGCCAAACTAATGTTTTGTACTCTTGTCAACATGCTTAAAGATGCTCCTGGATATTGTTATAACACCCAAATGATGCACCCAAAGGGCTAGAGGACATGTGGGGATTTATGGGTGCTAAAACAAAATTATTGAGTGTCTTGAATTTGTGCTTGTATTATTAATAAACCTGAAATACATGTTCTCTCTGTATGTAAATCTTGTATCCTTTTCAAGTCAAATACTGTAGGTTGTAGGAGGTATACCATTTATATTATTGTGCTTGTAGCTGTAGCTGGGGTTTGTACTGTGGTGCTTGGTTGAGTTGAGTTGGGGTACATCCCACACAAAATCATTTTCAGACAAAAGCATCTTTAATTCTGTATGTTCGGCCCAAAGCCACATTCCACAGACAGAAAACAGCTTGGAATAGCCTATATCATATGGTGTCATTTTATATCATATTTAACATTAAATAATGTTACACTCAAATCTTTTCAGGCAAGTAAGTTAAAAGCTGAAAAATAAGCACCATAGAGCTGTGTTTCTCTGTCATTTCCTCATACATGATCAAACAAAAGCTGCCATTTAGTTGAGGTTTGAACAAAAGAACTACCACAACATAAGCTTATAACACCTGCTGCTACTGGTGTGTAAATGGGTTGGGTGAAGGTGGATGTGGTGATTATTAAATACTCTCTCAGCCAGTCATATCACTGCTCTTATAGCTCTGAAACAGTCTGAAAATAATAATAATAATAATAATAATTTGGTAAAGCCACTACTACTACTACTACTAGAACGACACTATTTCAGCAACACTTCTAATGTACACATGGTCACATAGTTTAGTGATTCATCTTACACAACAGTGTCTGCATCACAACATCAAATTTACACAAAAGAAAAATTGGAAAGTTGGAAAAGAGGCTGATGAGCTGCTAACCCACAACTCCATAAAACAGCAGATGATTGTGTTATAACTGAGCAGTCTGATGCATATAGGAGTGTGTGTGGTTATACTGTAGCAGCCTAGTGTTGTCTTCAGGAGACTGAATGAAGATAAAAACACTCAACGGCCATGTGGAACAGCACTGAACTTCAGAGGCTGCAGATAGATCAATATTTCGGTCCTGCTACCTTCAGGTCCTGTAGGAATTTAATTAACTGAAAGAGAAGCTTTTCAGACAATAAACAACTGTGCTGATTTTGGTTGAAGGATATTTAATGAATTATTATTATTTATATTTTGAGCATTAATATGTAGTTGCAGCACATCTGCAGCAAGTATTTAGTTTGATCCTGCTGATAAAGGTAAGGTAAGGTAAGGTAACTTTATTTGTACCCAAAGGTAGATTTGGTTCACAGTTTAAGTGACCACACAAAACAAACAGGTCACACACAACATAATAACAGTAAAAAGGTAAAGTGCCATCAGTGCATCCTTTCAAAGTGCTGGATCAAAAAAAAAAAAAAAAAGATTTAAAACCATTGTAATACTTCATAATGAATTTAAGGACAAACCAAAATAAATAATACCAGGGCTACAGTATGCCTGCCATACTGCTACCATTCCTAAATCATTACTTCATGTCTGAGAGAAAAATCAAGGTGTCTGGTAACTCCATACAGGTCAGTGGAAGAGAAGACTTTCACATGGACCCCAGCAGTAACATAAAGAATAAAACATGAGGAAAATCAGCTGGATCAGCTTGCTGCACTATACACCTCAAACAGGTTAGCCAAGGACATGATCATATTCTCCCTTTGTATATATGCAGCCTCATACAGGTATGCAAGTCTGTACAGCTCCATTATTGTGCAAACATGTGAATTAGCCACACCTGCTAAACCTGCACAAATAGTGGTACGCCCATCAGCCTCAGCTGTGCCTCGTGTATAATACAACAACAGAACAGCAAAGTGCAGAATGAAGTTTTATAAAAAAATCAGAACAGCGTGGGCGGAAAGCTGTCATTAACCATTTAACCTTTCTCATCCTGTATATGAGTGGAAGCAGAAATTAGTTTGTTTAGTTGTTCTCATGCTTCAACACGCTGCTGGGATGGGAATGCTAAACTAAGCTTTGTTGTATCTTATGTACAATGACAATAAAGTATCTATCTATCTATCTATCTATCTATCTATCTATCTAAACACAAACAGAATACTCTTCCTGTATAGTGAGACCCAACTGAACAGTGACTAATATTTAGAAAGAAATACCGTATTATATATTATTTACACAACATAACCTTTTTTCTTAGTTTTTATTTCTATATTTCTTTGTGTGGTAATGGTTAGATTTGAATATTTAGTCTTCAGATTAAAGATGCACAGGAGTTGCCTCTCTGTCACTGGACTTTTTTCAGTGCATTGAAATTACAACATGATACTTCTGCTATTATATGCAGATGCTTATGTTGCTGCTGGTGAAAAAATATCTATGATTTTAGTTACTTTTGTGTAACCTGCACAAAGATTTCTGGAATCTTGAGGACTCATATAAAATATATTCTATGTGTAAGTCTGTTCTCTAATTTAAAAAAAAAGATGGAGGCTGAAAGTGACACAAAGTTTGTGCTTTATTGTTTTGTATGGCAAAAGAAAAGTAGAAATGTGTATCCAGCCACTACTGTGTAATCCATACCGATACACCCGCTGTCCGTAGTGTTTAGGCAATGATTATGGTACACAAAGGGTTAACAGTCGGTCCCTGCTAGAAGTCCCGCCTCTAACCTAAATATCGCTCTCCGATTGGCTCTGGCGGTTTCCCGTGAACTAGAGTGCCCTAGAGAACTAGAGAGCACTCTAGAGAGTGAAATACATCCTTGACATCCTAATCACCGAGCACAAGTGCACACACACACACACACACACGTAAACAGACACAAATATAAATGTTACTGCAAATGACATCACTGATATTAAAATCCGTCTTGCTGACATGACCCAAGGCAGAATTTACCCTCACGCAGGTTGCAGGTAGAGACTAGTGCCTTTGGAGAGAGAGTGGCGCCACCTCCGTTCACTGCAATGGAACAGTTTTTTTTTCTTTTCTACAGCATGGAGCCCCTCAAAGGTTCCCGGAAGTTAGCACAAGCTAACTGCCGCTCAATGTATTCCAATGGAGCAAATGGTCGGAGCAACACTTGTTCAAGGTAAAATGTTTAAATAATGACATTTTTATATCAGTAGTGCATTGGAATCAAATTGACATGGGTACTTAAGTATGTTGGTGGATTGTCCCCGTCTAGATTAAAAGATTTAGAGAATATTAAGAGATAAATGTTTAGGCTAGCACTCGGGATAACGATAGCAACACATGCAACAGGCTGATCAATGTAAATTCTGATCCACTTCTCCTCTATTGATCCAAACCATTGATTTAATTAATGCAAATTGAATTTGGTTTGGAGGGATTATAACAGTCTTGGATATGTCATTGATGAGTAACAAGATTGATTTCTAGGTTGTTGTTTTTTTTTGGTGAACCTAACCGTCTGTGAGTGAGAGGAGCAGGGGGGCAACAAGGTGAAGGAGAGAGAGGAGCAGGGGGGCAACAAGGTGAAGAAGAGAGAGGAGCAGGGGGGCAACAAGGTGAAGGAGAGAGAGGAGCAGGGGGGCAACAAGGTGAAGAAGAGAGAGGACCAGGGGGGCAACAAGGTGAAGGAGAGAGAGGAGCAGCATGGCCAGAAAGAGATGATGAATCAGGAAAGTCAGGCAGTTCAGATTCTGAAAATGATCAGGAAGAAAGAACAAATGATATACCAGACTGCTGGACAGAAAAGCAAGCAAAGGAGAAGAAGGAGCTATATCCATGGCTTATATGTCAAGGTAAAGCACTTGGTTGTTCAACCTGCAACAAGGTGAATGCTTGTGGACCAGAGATGGGTGGAAAACACAAGCATGTTGCAGAGGAATGGATAAAGGTAAAGGTTGTTGCATCAGGAATCACAAAAAAGGCACAGCAACAGTCACTCCGCAAGAAAACACATCACCACACAACCTCAGACTTTCACAAGGCTGCTGAGAAACTAGTGGAAAGGGCAAAAGAGAAAACAATGGAAACCTTGACTACTGAGATGATGAGGGATCAGTTTCTGACCACTGACAGGGTGTTTAGAACTGTTTATAAAATTGCAAAACAGGCTATACCAGGGGTGTCAAACATGCGGCCCGTGGGCCAGAACCGGCCTGCTGAGGTATCCAATCCGGCCCACTTTCCTTCCTGTCTGTTTTCCTTCCTTCCATCTGTCCTTCCTTCCTTCCTTCCTTCCTATCTTCCTTCCTCCCTCCCTTTCTCCGATCTGTCCTTCTTCCCTTTCTTTCTTTCTTTTTTCCTTATTTCCTTCCTTCCATCTTTCTTTCCTGTCTTGTTTTCCTTCCTTCCTGCCTTCCTTCCTCCCTTCCATCTGTCCTTTCTTCCTTCCTTCTGACCTTCCTCCCTTTCTTTCTTTCTTTTTTCCTTCCTTCGTTCCTTCCATCTTTCCTTCCTGTCTTGTTTTCTTTCCTTCCTCCCTTTCTTCCTTCCTTTCTTTCTTTCTTTTTTCCTTCTTTCCTTCCATCGCTCCTTCCATCTTTTTAATGGTCCGGCCCACATGAGATCAAATTGGGCTGTATGTGGCCCTTGAATGAAAATGAGTTTGACACCTCTGGGCTATACACTGATCTAGAAACAGACATAGACATCCAAGTCATGAATGGACTGGACATGGGAAGGACTTTACAATCAGAAAAATCTTGTGCAAGTATTAGCCAGCACATAGCAAAAGAAATGAGAAAGCAAGTAATTGCAAGTGTTCTAGAAAGCAATACAAAGGTTTCCGTTTTGGTTGATGAGTCAACCACAATCAGCAAAAAATCAGTACTGATAATCTATGTCAGAGCATGTGTAGGCAACAGTGAAGAGCCACTGACATTCTTTTTGGATATTGTAGAGCTCCCTGCCACCACTGCAGATGTCATTCATACAGCATTGCTCGACAACCTATTTCATTATGGCTTTACAGAAGACATTTTAAGGGAGCGGCTTGTTTGTTGCGCATGTGATGGTGCCTCAGTCATGCTTGGAAGCAAGTCAGACCAGAGTGCTCAACCAGTTTCCCGACATTCTCATCTGGCACTGTATGAACCACCGACTGGAGTTGAGCGTGGGGGATGCTGTAGAGGAGGCTGCAGGAGGTCTCAATCAATTTCGGTCTTTCTTTGATAAACTGTACAGCCTCTATCATGCTTCTGCTAAAAACCGAAGAGAGTTGAGTGCATGCTGTGAGACACTTTCAATGCAATTTCAAATTTTGTATTGTTTTTCTTGTTCTGTGTTCTGTTTTTGATTTAAAAAACATCTTAAACTTCCCAGTGGTGTGGTATTTCAAAGTGTGCAAAAGTGCGAATGCATTGTTTGAATATGATAACCTCACATATTTTTTTGGTGTTGCAATCTCTGTGGTTGGTTAAATTGCTCCGTTTGACTTGAGCCACCCACTTTTTTCTTCTGTCCCTGTCTTTGGGGAAGCCATACATACAGACACCTTTCTCTGAACAGTTGGAGCATCTCCATGCAGCACAGCACACCATGGTGAAGACTGGATTCAAGGACACACAGCGGAAAGCACACAAACAGTTTGACCTGCTGATCTGTTTGACTTCTTTAGATAGTGTTTTTAAAGGAATTGATTGTGATATTAAGTGCATCGGGAAAAACAAGACTGTGTGATTTATTATGCATCAATAAATACAGTAAGTTTGGGATAAGTAAGAATAGTTAACAAATAGTGATAGAAATCCATTTATTGCCATGGATTTCCTTTTAGAACACAGTTATCATTATGCTCTTGTGAGTCCAAGCTTATTGTGTAGTTAATTGGCAAATTATTGTTAGTCACCTGTTATCTGCCTCACTTAAATCTGAAAGTTAAAGAGAGTGAAAATATGATTGTATTGCTGTCATTGACTGTACAGGTTTAGTAAACTTAGCAGAGTTCAAAGCAATTATATATATATATATATGTATGTATATACATGTATGTATGTATGTATGTATATATATGTATATATATATATATATATATATATATATATACATACACACACACACACACATATATATACACACACAAACATATATATACACATATACATACATACATACTTACATATATATATATAGAGAGAGCGCAATGGACACTAATCTGCATGTACAGTCCTGGTGCGAATGGTTGAAAAACACCATTCACACCAACCTTTGAAGCCTCCCCCCTCAATGTTTCTCTTCCCCTCATGTCCAGAGAGGTTCTTCAGTTCCATGCTTGGCAAACTTCTTAATAACATTACACACTGTTGAAACAGAGATACCAAGGTCTTTGGAGATGGCTTTATATATACCCTTTGGAGGTCTTGTGTTTGCTATATATATACACACATATATATATACACACACACACACACATTATCTACACTATTACCACTTTTCTGCAGGATGTACTTGAAGTGAAAATATTGCATATTTAAAGTCAGAATATTGTAAGACTTTATTATATATTAGGGTTTTTGGTTACATTTATATAAACTATTTTTAATCTTTATACCTATATTTATATTACCTTTATACTTATATTACTGTAAGAATTTATTTTTTAGAACATATATATATACATATACAGACAGAGTGTTATTACTAATGTCAGGTTGAGTAGGAAGCAAAAAATGGAGAAGTCAAAAGACTCTGGTTTTGTTATGGAGCAGTTTGTGGAAAAGGTTAGAGATGGACCAGATTTTGTGTGTTGTGTTTGCCATAGGTTGTTGTTCAGATATCAGGTTATAAGTTGTGAAAGGGAGGTTTATAGTAGAAGTTCAGCAACAGCTGGTATTGCAGACAGGTGCATTAGTGAGGAATATCTACATAAATGTAACGACGAGTGTTGTGCCCTGTCAGTTGGTGTCGTCTAGAGGTCAGCTTTGGATTTGTAATACGTGTCATCGTAAGATTAGTACAGGTCAGATGCCAGCTGAATGTTGAAATAAAAACTTGGACCTTGATCCCATTCCACCTGAACTGGGATGTTTGAATAGTCTAGAGCAGCATTTGATAACTTTACATATCCCATTTATGAAAATGTTGGCATTCCCTAAAGGAGGGCAAAATGGTGTACATGGTCCAGTGACCCTGTGTTCCAGCCAACATTAGACAGACTAGTAATGTGTTGCCACGTTCAAGTATGGAAGGGTCTTTATTGAAGGTCAAGTTGAAGCCTAAGTTGACATATAAAGGGTATTATGAGTATCACTTTGTGGATGTGTTGCATGTAAGACTGGCACTAGAGTATCTAAAAAGTAACAGTGTTCTTTATAACGATATACAGTATAATGAAGAGAGGGTTAATGAATTTTGTAGGCAGGAAGAGGCTACATCAAGTAGTGAGGATAAAGTGGTAGAAAAGGTTGAAGCATGTCTGGATGAACAGGTTGGCAAAGAGAGCAAGGTGACTGGTCAGGGTAGTTGTGATGTAGAAGAATCATCAGACATATTACAAGATGAAATGTTACATGACAGGCAACAGCACTGCATGTTTCAGGACTCTTGTCTTATGCCTGTTGTTATTGGTCAGGAAGCATTAGACCAGTATTTTGATGAATAATGCGCCTGCAGAGGGGAATAGTCCAGTTAAGTTGCTTTCTGACCAGTCAAATGAAGCAAAGTGTTTCCCCGTGTTGTTTCCTCTGGGTAGTAAGACCTTCCACGACAGTCGGTCAATTCGGGTGACACTGTCGCGTTATTATAATGTAGAGTACGTATTTTTTACGCAGTACATGGCTGAAATGGATCGAGTGGTGTCGGGTGTTTCTGTGGCTTTGAAGCAGTTGTTAGGGTTTGATGATGGGTATAGGTTTCTTAGGCCAATTAGAGGAACTCCAGCTTTTTGGCAGTCGGTTCAGAATGATGTCATGGCTTGCGTGCGTCAGTTAGGGATTCCAACGTGGTTTTGTTGTTGTTTTTGTCTGCAGATCTGCGCTGGCAAAATCTCCTGACCAGCATCCTGAAACAGGAAGGCAGAACGCAGACCGTAGAGGATTTGGAGTGGGCAGACAGGTGTGAGTTGCTGCGTCGTAATCCGGTCACGGCTGCGAGGATGTTTGACTACGGATGGCATTGTTTTCTGAGAGAGGTTCTCATGTCTCCATCTCAACCAATTGGCAAAATCCTCGATTACTTTTATAGAGTAGAGTTTCAGCAGCGCGGTTCTCCTCATGTTCACTGTTTGTTTTGGGTTGACGGCGCTCCCCATTGATAAGAAACAAGCCAGTCTGTAAGTGTTTTGATGGTGACTATAGGATACGAAAAGAGACGGCACAAGACATTCTGAAAGCTGTTAAGAAAGCTGTGGAAGATGTTGTGCCGTATGCTACTGTACAGGAGTTGTTTGCGAGTCTGCACATCAGTCAGGAAATATTTGAAGAGGCATATAGGAGAATGGAGAAGAAGACTACGGTAGTTTATAAGAGGGGTGAACGAGGCTTGTGTGAACCAGTATAGCAAGAAGTTGTTGAAGTGCTGGAACGCTAACATGGACATTAGCTTTGTCACTGACCCCTATGCAGTAGTCGTATATATCATATCGTACATTACGAAAGGAGAGAGAGAAATTGGCCTATTGAATAATGCCCAAAAAGAAACAAAACAAGGAAATCTCTCTGCTAAAGAAGCTTTAAAGAAGTTAGGCAGTGTATATTTACACGACAGGGACGTTTGTGCCCAGGAGGCAGTGTATAGGAACAAGCATCTGAAGGAGTGTTCCAGAAAGGTTGTTTTTGTGCCGACAGGGAACAACATAGTTAAGATGAGTTTACCCCTTAGTGTTTTGAAGCAGAGGGCGTGTTCCCACGATCTTAGGCCAGAAGATATGTGGATGACAAGCATAATGAACAGGTATAGGAACAGGCCTCAGGGTGATTTATTTGAGAAGATGTGCATGGCTACGTTTGTGTCAGTATCGTGTTCTCAGCATAAATGAAAAGTCTCCTAACAGAATTACATTGAGAAATGGTTTGGGATTCATCTTGAAGAGAACAGTCAGTTTGCGGTTGTTCGTTACATGCGTTATAGTTTAGAGAAACAAAATGAAGATCATTTTCAGAGTGTGCTGCAGTTGTTCCTTCCTCATAGAACTGACTCAGACCTCCTGCCCAAACCTGAAGGCTTTGAGCTGTTTGAACAGTTCTATAAGGATGGTAAGGTGACATTTAGTGATGGCTCCGTGCCTTCAGTTGAGACCGTGGTAAAAGAGAATAGGGCAAAGTTTGAGATAGATTGTGCTGATTTGGAGCGAGCTCAGGAGATTGCTGAGCAGCAGCACGATGTAGATGAAGACGCTTGGGGAGCGCTGTGTCCTGAACAGGAAGTGGAACGCCTTGAATGTTTAGAGGAAAGAAGGCAGCAACAGGGAGAAGAGCAATTAGTAGAATCTTTTGAGAGTGTTGCAGATTTGGATGTTGGTAGCAGACAGGTGGCGCAGTTAGAGAGAGACAGGAGCATCATGTCTAGAAGTGAGGGTTTAGCTTTAGTTAGGTCTCTAAATGAGACACACATGGCCATTTTTTACAGGGTGAGAGAGTGGTGTTTGCACAAGGTGATGGGTAAAAACCCAGAGCCTCTGCATGTGTTTGTGACAGGTGGTGCAGGGACGGGGAAAAGTCATTTAATTAGAACTATTCAGTATGAGGCAGGGAGGCTGTTGTCAACTCTGTCATCAACCAAACGATATTTCTGTTTAAATGCAGCAACAATTCATCACACATTGAGTATTGGCACACATGCTAGTTTACCTTACATCCCTTTGGGTGAAGATAAACTAAACTCTCTGAGAACCAAATTCAGACACCTCCAAATTCTAGTCATTGATGAAATAAGTATGGTTGATCACAATCTGTTAGCATATGTTCATGGTAGGTTGAGGCAGATTAAGCAGACAGCTGACTTTTCCCCATGTGGTAATGTCAGCGTGATAGCTGTTGGAGACTTCTATCAATTGCCTCCTGTTAAAGGGAAGCCTTTGTATAGCAGTCAGGTTGGTGTGGACCTGTGGTGCGACTTTAGTGTAGTGGAGCTGAACACTGTAGTTAGGCAGAAGGACAGTGTGTTAAGAGTGCGTTCCAAGGACACCCCCTTGTTAGAGAGCGATGTAAAGATGTTGAAGGCACGTAAGACGGGAAAAGAGCTCCGCTTTGCATATATTCCCAACTAATGCACAAGTGAGTGAGCACAATCTGACCAGCTGTTTGACATGTGTCCCGATTATGTAACGATAGAAGCACAAGATTTTAGGAATAACAGGGAAATTAGAATTGATGGTAGGGCATCACAGTAATGTGTCGGACACATGTTTACAGGAGAGTTCATGTTTAGCTAGGAATGCGCGTGTCATGTTATGTAAGAATGTAGATGTAGAAGATGCTCTGGTCAATGGCGCATGTGGCACAGTAATTTATAGATTGTCAGGACTGATCATCAGGGATTTTAAAGAGAAGGCCATCTATTGCAAGGGCACCATAAAGGAGGCTATGGACAGCATGTCTCCATTTTTAATTGAGCAGCCACAGCCTTCATTAAATGCACAGTTTCTCTGTGTATTTAATGAACGTTCAAAATTTAAGTCGCCACAGTTCAGATTTGGTGTCTTGCACACAGCATTTACAGCCTAACTGTATTGCTGTCACAGAAACATGGCTCACTGCACAATCCTTATCAGACAGTGTCCAAATTGATGGGTACACTTTCCACAGTTGTCCTCCAGGTTTGTGTTATAGCAGCAGTAACCCCAAATTGTTAGAGCTACAGGACCTAGAACATGGTGGAGTTGGTTTGTACAGTTTAGGGGATATGGACTGTGACATTCTGCAGGTACCCGATTTGAATCTGGAGTGTTTGGTGTGCCTGTGTACCATATTTAACATCTTGATGGCAGTAATCTATCATCCACCATGTAATCCAAATTCTTTATTTAAACAGAATCTGGGGAAATTACTCAATTGGTTAAATCCAATCAGTAACATGATTGTAGTAATGGGAGACTTTAATGAAAACATTCTGAACAGATCATCAATTTGTAAATTCATGAGTAAAAAAGGATTTAATCAGCATGTAACACAAGCAACTACAGAGAAGGGGACATTGATCGATCATGTTTATGTTAAAACAACACAGTATGATGATGAATGTGCAGTGATGCCCACGTACTTCAGTGATCATGAAGGTATTCTGTGTAGTTTTAGTGTGAAAGATGATCAGGGGCAGTTAGAGGATACAGAGGTAGTTTGAGGATGTAGGGGTAGATGTGGAGTTTGATTTAGATCAGGATTAGGTTGGTTTATTTAGCAAAGGAGCTGAGTGAAACAGAGCTACAGTGCAGTGTCCCGGTGAAAGTGTTGGTCTTTACACGTTGTGTCATTGTTGCAGTTGTGTTTATCTGTAGGGTTTTAAGAGGAAACTGACTTGTAGTGTGTCGTGGTTTTCATGGTGTGTACGCTGGCTACCACATGATTGTTGTTCATTAGTGTGGAGTCTGTCCCAATCCAAAATGTAGATATTGTGAGTTATAGTTTGTGGTTAATCATGTGTATTTATTGTGGGGAGATTTTAGATATTATATTTATTATATTGTGGAAATGTAATGTTTATTTATGTGGCTCTGATTTAGATTGTGTGGAAAAGTTTATGTGGATCAGATTATTGAGGAGAAATTTTAGATTAAAAATATGATGTGTTAGCAGTAGTAGAGGTTTAGCTATGTTGAACAATGTGTAGGCAGGTGATTAATCATGTGTCATGGCTTTTAATAATTGGAGATGTCTCTGTCTCTGTTTGCCTCATGTCAGCTGTTGGTCTCTATCACAATTTTAAATGTATTCATGCATGTTTGAGTTTGTTGTTCTTTCATTCCTGATGTGTTCATGCACAACTCTTTAATTTCTTGGTGGTTAAAATATCTTGGAATCTAACAAATGTCTTAAAAAGAAATGGGCAGGCTTAATGTTTCATGTTATGTTGTCTATATCTCTCTAGTGTTCAGAATTCTTATCTGTAACAGTTAAATCATGACATGTTGCATATGAACACAACAGGAAATGATTTGAACTATAAATACATGAATTCCAGTCAGTAGTTTTTAAATAAGAAATGTTCATGTTTGTGTGCATGAACTAAGAGCAACATCTGTTTTGGCACCACAAGGTGCAGACTTTTAATTCTGCATGCCTGATCTGCCGAACAGCACAGTTTAAAAATATATATATTGCTGTTATTGCCATTGTCCCCCCCCCCCATGTTTTATCCTCCCCCTTGTGTCCCCCAGTCATCTTTTCTCTCCCTATCCATTTCAAACTTTCTATAGTTCAGTGGCCTTTAGGGTTGGGCAGTGACACGGTGTAACGGGGTATTTAAATAGCAATTGTATTACTGTCACTGTTTTTTCTTGAAAAGTAGGTTGTATTGTATACTGTGTAGTTTGTCGGTGTCATTTGCTTTTAAACATTATCTTTGTTCTCTCTGAGGTGAACTTCATGGTTACAGATGCTGCTGTGAAGGAGCGTCCCCAACCTCGCCAGCCCCCTAATGTTGATGTGCAAATTATATTTTGCCACAGAAGCAGCAAATATATATGTTTGTGTGTCCTGTAATTCAGATGTACGTTAGTCTGAGTATTTTATGTCCATGACACGAGTTGTATCAGGTAAAATTTAAAAATGTAATCCTATCTTAATTGTAGTTTGAAAGGTAATATGTCATCATTGAAAAGAAATGTAATCCCCAAAATATCCACATTTAAATGAAATAAAGTAATGATAAATAAATTAGAATGTTAACTACAAAATGTTGTCTGTCATACTCTGAACAATTGAAGTGTTTCCTGTGTAGTGTGAAAAACAAAGGTCTGTGGTTACACAAAATGACAAGGTAACTACTCGAAAGGCTGTTTGTATACATTTTAACTGGATAGGACAGCATAATAACATGAATTCTAAACATGAGCAAATTCATGATACCTGATAAGGAAAAGGTGTCTCAGTTTTCTGTTTCTAGTTCAAGTTTATTAACTGTATTATTATGTTTTTAGATATCTGTGCAGTCTGTCAGCTATTTCACTGACACTGCTGTCAAACTCTAGATCAAACATGAATTACAAGAGCATGAGTTTCATTTGGGTGGTAGTAACTTGCTGTAAACGTCAACGTAAAAAAAATTATGGAACATGGCTGTTTTCATTATTTCACTGTTTTAATCAAATCGACTTTAAATTAGTTATCACTCTATTTTTCAATTCACTTGATAATTTATCACTATTTTTCAATTCACATGCATTTTCATCACCTCCATTTTTATCAATTATTTTTTGTTACTTCCACTCCTCATATCTAAAGGCAACAAACTGGCAACTAAAGTCCTGAGACTGCTCTAATATAAACCCAAGTCCAGTGTTTCTATAGAACACCACACACTTCCAAACATCAATGTAAAAAGCTAGCATACCTTTTTATGTGAAACTGATACATGCTATCAAAAGTGATGTAATCACTGCCTGACGCAGCAGCAACCTTCTGTCTGTCATCTAAATAACCACGACTGAGTGACAGTGTGTGTCTCAAACATTAACACTGTTGCAGTAACTCCAGTTAAAAGGTTAAAGGAGCCATTCTTTTTCTGCTTTTCTTGCTTATCAGACTGATTAACTCCAGCTGAGAGCTACTGATGAACATGTAGCCTAAATAAAAGAGCATTTCAAAAATTGTAGCTATTACAGTACTATTATTAACACAATACATCATCTCTATTATTCTACTGTCTCCTACAACTGGTAATGAAAGAGGGCCTAAGTTTACCATAAAAGCTTTAACAGCTGACTTCAATGAGTGGATGTAAGTCCTTTTCTCTGATTTCAACATTATAAATAAGTGAGCATCAGATTCTTCATGTCTATAGGATATTAAATCATAATAAATATTCACTTTTTAATTGTTTTATTTATTAGAAATGTTCATAATTGTTCACAGTGTGTATGGTTGACAGGGAGCAGAGTATAGCAGGTGCAGTTCATATTCATGAATGAGTGAAGATAAACAGAGTGAGATCAGACATAGTGAATGTTTCATGTCACTGTTATAAATGAAGTCATTTCAAATGTGCTGATGCTTCAGTATTAATGAGCTCTGTTCTTCAGACACTTGAGGACTAGCCTACATTTGAGCCACCTTGGTCAAATCTGAAATGTCCATTCTACTATTTGTTGCTCTTTTTTTTATTTGCCTTTTTCAATGCACAATTTAGATTGGTGATGTTGAATGAACCGGGTTTCCATGGAAACACGAGCCTTCGCCTTACTGAGCATCGCAGCCAATCACAGGAGGGGGGCCGCACAGTCTTCTTTGCATGATGTTCGTATAAGACAAGGAACCCCCCCCCCCTTTCATAACCACACGTTCCTTACTGCAGAGTATCACCAGAGAAAAATGCCTGAACCAGCGAAGTCAGCACCTAAGAAAGGCTCGAAGAAAGCCGTGACTAAGACCGCAGGGAAGGGTGGAAAAAAGAAGAGGAAGACCAGGAAGGAGAGCTACGCCATCTATGTGTACAAGGTGCTGAAGCAGGTACATCCAGACACCGGCATCTCCTCCAAGGCCATGGGCATTATGAACTCCTTTGTCAGTGACATCTTTGAGCGGATCGCCGGTGAAGCTTCTCGTCTGGCTCACTACAACAAACGCTCCACCATCACCTCCAGAGAGATCCAGACCGCTGTCCGCCTGCTGCTGCCGGGTGAGCTGGCTAAACACGCCGTGTCCGAGGGAACCAAGGCCGTGACTAAATACACCAGCTCCAAATAAGCAACCCTGCTGCTGCTGTTGGACTACATTCAAACCAACGGCTCTTCTCAGAGCCACTCACTCCCCCTGAAGAACTAACTGTACTTACTACATGGCTGAGCTGTTATACAAATGTTTGAAATTTGTCATAAGAGCTTTTATCCATTTCTACTGAGATGTCAAAACATATAGAGGCTACTACAGAGACATGCTCATGACAACAATGGTCAATTCATTACTGTGAACTTCCACAAAGTGTTTCTTTGGATGAGAATAGAAATAAATGTTGGGGGTGAGTTCATTTTG
The DNA here is from genome assembly GCF_027409825.1 of Scomber japonicus. Classification (NCBI taxonomy): domain Eukaryota; kingdom Metazoa; phylum Chordata; class Actinopteri; order Scombriformes; family Scombridae; genus Scomber; species Scomber japonicus. Next base: position 39,178,614 of record NC_070579.1, on the reverse strand, counting down.
TAAGTTTCATGTTATTTTATTTAAAATAAAAAATATTTTTTTTATTTTATTTTAAATAGCAAACAGAGTGTTATTACAAAGGCAAACATATGTAGGCACAACATATAACAAAATTTAAGTACAGATGTAAAACCCCCAAAAATCAGACAATGTATAAAACAGATTAAAAACAGAGTCTGTAGTTGCATTAAAAGTATCAACAGACTCAGCCTGTCTCATGTTCTCTGTCAGACTGTTTTACAGCATGGTGTTTCACACAAATGGCACCAATCATAGTGCTGTATTTTCAATGAGATGTAATAAAAAGAATAAGACAAACATCACAAAACACAATTTTAGGGCAACATTGTTAAAAGTACTATATGTCTTGTATTAACATTTTCTCATAAAATACACATACTTTTGCAACATTTAGCCTATAAACATCTACATATACACACATAAACACAAGTAAGTAGTTTGTCTCAGTTTGACAGTCTTTGTAAAACATTTCACTACTCAGAGTTTTAAAGGACATTAAGGATTGAACTGAATGTCAACACCTGCAGATACACACGGTAAAAAACTAACTGATATACTGCAGGAAGACGTTCATCAAATAATGTTACAATTCAACAATGATGTCCATGGTGCAACAATGTAACTAGTTGTTGTTACATCAAACAGACTGACTGATTCCATATCATTGCACATTTATTTGTCAGTGTGTTTGATCATCAACAGTAGAACATAACGTGTGCAACATATTTCACTGACCCACTCCTCCTACCTAGCTAGTCCTAGGTAGGGGAATGGGTGAAACTAGCACACCTCATTTTGTACAGTAGCATACTGATGCAGTAAGTAAAATCAGTCACACTATGAAAGGAGGGTTCATCCAGGCAAGCATACAAGCTAGAAGCACCACTGTTCATTCTTTGTAGATTTGTCCCTAAGTGTGCTTTGTTCTATATTATGTGAGAGAGGTTGAAATCATTCTCTAATTCTATTTTGAATTGATGGGCGATGAGGAGCTTTACTTTACAATGCTTATTTTGGGATAATACATTTGGCAAAATGATTAGACAAAAGAAAGATATGAATGATGCAATTTGTACATGACACAAAACAAACTACCTCTTTTTTTTATTCTGGGCTAAATGAGAATGAAAATCCTGTGGATTAATGTAGTGAAATCACAGCTTTTTTTTTTTTTTTTTTTTATCAACAGAACAGAAACAAAACACACAGCACATGTGCTCTCTGTAGTCATCAACACACATATAGCGCAGATACCCACATTCCATCTCATCAAGATAATGAAGGCAATAACAGGGTGTGACAAAGCCAAATTAACAAACCATACAGATCGGCTTCAATCAGCGAAAACATATATATACATACACATATATATACAAACACATACATACACACATATATATATACATACACATACACATACATATATATACACATATATACACACATACATACACATATACATATACATATACATACACACACACACATATACACACATATATACACATATATATACACATACATACACATACACACACATATATATATATACATACATACACACATATACACATATACATATATACACATATACATATGTACACATACACACATACATACATACATACATACCCATACACACACATACATACATCCACACATACACATGTGTCATTATCATCATTTTTCCCTTTTTTTAGGAATATTGCATAATCAAATCAATAAAATTATAGATAAATCAAGTGCACCCATCAATGCAGCACAAGTTTTTCCCGAAGGAGTGGAGGTAAGTATCTTAGGTAGGTCGACCATGTTCTCTCAAAAAGACCGTCATCCCCTTTCATTCTTGCAGTGAGTTTTTCTAAAGGTAAAACTTTAAATGTCTCCTGGTACCATTGTGTGACTGTTGGGGGTTTGTCACTAATCCACCTTCCCAGAATACATCTCCTAGCCAGAAACAGGAGCTTGTCACATAGTTTGAAATCTGTCCTACTCAGAGATAACGTCTTCGATGGTAAGCCCAAAAAATCACAGCTTTGATAACTGAAGCTACCTCTACCTAAAATTGTGGGTTATAAACAGGTAATAAGAGAATTGTACCATGGTGGAATGAGGAGTGGAGCTCAGCTATTAATGAAAGAAATAGTTCACTAAAAAAACCTCAGAAACAACCTGAACTTAGACAGTCTGAGGGTGGATTCAGCGCCTTGGAGAGTACTACATTGATCATGTTTCTATACTTTCAGCTATTAAGTTTACTGAGTTTACCTGTTACTCCATGACTGAACAAAGTGCTGCATACAAATGAATGAACAGGATCTGGTGGTGTTGTTCCTCGGGTTTACAGGTGAAGAGCACCACGAGTTAGATCCTCAAATGACAATTGACAATGATCAAGTTATCAACCTCAAGACTTTATGAATATCCCAGATTAAAAGTGAAATTGAGTCCAAATGTTACTTAAATGTGTATCAACATAAAATAAATGAGCATAATAATAATATTTAACTTCTTTTACACCATAAGAGGACATTATAGTGTGTGATTTAATGGTTGTGTGAGGGTTATGTGGAAGTTAGTAAATCTGTCAATGTGAGCAGGAATAGAAAATGTGTGACTTTGGCGCCATCCTGTGGCGGAATAAAAAAGACAATGGTGGACAGGCAAAATCAAAAACAACAGAGGTTATGTTTTCAGTTTTATTACAGAGGATAAAATATGTTTAATATTTTATAATCCTGAACTTAAATTAACATCACATGAATTTTACCAAACATCTACAAAAAAAGATGCAGACAGAAGTTAGTGGTCCTCTCAGAGGCGGTCCTGGCTAGTTTTGCGCCCTGGGCGGACCGACCATCGCATTCCAACCGCCAACCACCCCTGGGTTCTCTTATCAACCACTTGCTCTCCAGAGAAATAATATCACATATTTAACATTCTTACATTATTATTATTCTGTATATTGATATGAGCTGTGTAGTTGTATAATATGTTCAAGACATCTAGATGTAAAAACCTTTATTGCAACGTCATCCTGCTGTTCTCTGGATGATCATGTACTGACGTGAGCATGAGAAGGTTCACTTCATGTTGATGTGAATATTTGACTTTCAAATTAAAATCAATAGTTTTATGTTAACAAAAGTAACTCTAGCATAAGTCATTCATTCAGGTTTAGAACCAGCTCACTATGTGCTGGTCTCACTTTCAATTTATAAGGAAGCATAGTATGTTAATGTATTGCTTGTCTAACATTGTCTTTATTCTACCACAGGATGGCACTAGACACATTTTCTATCCCTGCTCACATTGAAAGCTTTACTAACGTTCACATAAACCTCACATTATAATAATTAAGGCTGTCATGTCTTCTAGTGGTGTAAAATAAGTTGAATATTCTGCTTTACAAAATACTATATTAAAAATGAACATTTATATAAAATCACTTAATGTTGGTACACATTCAAGGAACTTGTTCCATGTTCCCTGTGTTCAGAGTTATGTGACTCTGAACACACTCAAATAATTTATATATTTATATATATATATGTATATATTTATATATAATGTGTGTGTATACATACATATATATATATATATATATATATATATATATATATATATACATATATGTATGTATGTATACACACACACAAATATGGTGTGATAAGTCCTTTGTGCAACTAAATGTTGACAAAACAAAGGAGATGTGTATTGATTTTAGGAAGCAGCCCACATCCTCCCAGATTACCATCAAAGGCCAGGTGGTGGTCTGTGGAAAGGTATAAGTATCTGGGGACTTTAATTCACAAAACAATGTAATTTTAATGATAACACTAACATGCTTTGTAAGAAGGGTCAGCAATACTTTTATTCAGAATTATGTAAGGAATAATGTATTTTTATCATTTGTTCTCCGTGATGTTCAGACTTGCTGACCATATTTTCACTTTAATGAATAAATAATATTTTTACTTTATATGATATACTAGAAATTGTATTTTTTCCCAACGAGAACGCTTCTTCAGTGCAGTTTTTTCAATAATCACCTAACCCAGACTAGGAAACACCACACCGGCATCTCTGCTATCCACAGCCTGTAAGACCAATTAAGGCCAAAAAGAGCACTCAGGTACACCTTAACCTCTACCTCCTAATGAAAGCTGGAAGGAGAAGAAGTGAAGGACAAGCAAATCAATCTCCATCCCTGCTGGACCTGGTGGGCTTTGCATCAAAGAACACAGAGGGCAATGAGAGTTCCCCTCCATGACAAAGGGCTCCTTCTCTGACCAGAGAAAGGGAAGCCATGTCTGTTACCTGTGGATGTAAGCACTACTTGCTTGACATGCTGTGGGGGATGCTGACAGTTAGAGTGTATGCCATTATCCTTTTTTTGTTGCTGTTCAGACCTAAAACCATCAATATCTCAGACTCATCTGTGCATCGTTTGATCAGATTTTCAACACATCGGACAGAAGAAGGAACTCAAAGCCAACTAGAAAACAGTTGAGCCTGTGCTTTAATACAGAGAGTGAGACAAATGAAATACATCCACAACAAACAATGGATTACAACACATCACTGGATCCATCAGGAGTCTAACAAACCTCACCGACAAAAACTGGAAGTACCATAAAAACTGGTTTAGAAGACGCACCTTTGAATATGATTTTTTTTCATTTAAAAGTGGGGTGCATCTTATACACCGGTGGGTCCTATACACCAGTAAAATACAGAGAGAGGTTGGATCTGGATTAAGTTGTAGGTATGTAAAGGGCTGTCCACACTAAGAATGATAACTATAACTGTAAAGATGACAATGTGAGCATCCACACTTATGAACTATAATATCCTATGAACAGCAGTGTCAGCAGCTAAATGGATATTGATGACCTGTTACTGCTGCATGTTGATCAGAAGTATTTCAGACACTATACTAGTTTCTGTGATGTTTGAGTATTTGTGCACAGAGTGCACAGATGAGCAGCTTTTATTGCACACTGGCAGTATGAGCACAGAGCTGAAGAATAAAAGATTCACTAAATGTGTTGTTTTTCCACTGGATGGATCAGGGGATGATGCTTTGTTTTACTCTGGAACTGACTCAGAGTCAGAGGACATTGAGCTTGGTGAACCTTACAGTGAACACAGCAACAGCTCTGATTAAGGGTTTTTGGGACTGGAATGTGCATACAACTACACACTGTACTAAATATGTAAAGATACTGTGTTCTTTTAAAAGGTGTAAACTCATAGTAGACTCATGATTTGGTCCGGGGGACAGACACCCTCTCTACATTTAAGAGTAGATTTAAAACTTTCCTTTTTGATAAAGCTTATAGTTAGGGCTCTTAGAGCTCTTAGCTTATGCTGCTATAGACTTAGACTGCCGGGGGACTCCCATGATGCACTGAGCTCCTCTCTCCTTCTCCCTCTCTCTCTCTCTATCCATCCATCTATATCCATTAACAGTCATGTTCTATTAATGCATTCAATAACATAAACTTCTTCCCCGAGTTGTCTGTGCTTTCTCGTCTCACAGGTAATCTGGGCCTGTTAACGTCCGGATGACAGATTCCAGTCCTGGATCTTCTAGCTTCATTGTTGATTTTCATTGTGCCTCTCTCCTCTATCCTTCCTTTCTCTCCTCTCAACCCCAACCGGTCGAGGCAGATGACCGCCCACTCTGAGTCTGGTTCTGCCTGAGGTTTCTTCCTGTTAAAAGGGAGTTTTTTCTGGCCACTGTTGCTCATGTGGGAATGTTGGGTCTCTTTACAGTTAAAACCTGAAGAGTTCGGTTTAGAACCTGCTCTATGTGTAAAGTGCCTTGAGATAACTTTGTTGTGATTTGGCGCTATACAAATAAAGATTGATTGATTGATTGATTGATTGATAGTCTATCCCAAAACTGGTCAGAGTTAATATACCAGTCCGGTTCAGTTAAGGACCATTAACCATTAACCCAACACTGGTTCAGGTGTAATATGTGTGTTTTTATTGTGTTTCAAATAAAAGTAGATTGAAAAAGTATAAACATATGTTGGAGTTTTTCATTGCCACTGTCACCAAGTGCTTGCTCATTTGGTAATGTTGGGTCCCTTTGATTCAAATTTAAAGAGTACAGTCTAGACCTGCTATATATGTAAAGTGCCATGAGATTGATTGATAAATGAATAGCTAGTGGTACATTCAAATAAACCCTAACCCAACAAAAGTAGCTATCATTTACAGATCTAAAACTATAACTGTCTACAAGTTGATTTGTATTAGAAAAGCCTTTTTCCCCACTTGACACCCCCCAAAATAGACTGCGAAGCAGGAATGTCCAAACTATTCCATTAAGGTTGTGTGGCTGCAGGTTTTCATTCCAACCAAGCAGGAGCACACCAGGCTTGACACACTTAATCAACAGTTGATTGGTCGAATCATGTGTGTGTGTGTCAAATCTTGATTGGCTGGAACAAAAACCTGCAGCCTTTTATGGGACAGTTTGCCTTACTTTGGGAATGCACTGAATAGCTACTGGTGACCACGTATGGAATGAAATCTTAATAATTTACATTAAATATTGAAACACATTTCATTATTTCTTACACACAGTCAGGACTGTCTTCATTTAGTTTACTGCATCTGTGATTCTTCAAGGACTTCAACCAGGCATACGACTTCTTACACAGTGAGCAGCTGTACAGTTTCTCTCCGGTGTGGACTCGCAGGTGTCTCTTGAATGTCCCTAAATGATAGAAAGTCTTCCCGCATTGCTCGCAGCGGTGCGCCCTCTCATCGGAGTGAACAAGCAGGTGTTGGTTGTAGCTACTCGAGTAATAAAAGCTTTTACCGCATTGCTCGCAGCAGTATCGCGTCTGTCCGGAGTGAGTCCGTAGATGTTGGTTGTAACTCTTCAACAGGCTGAAACTTTTCCCGCATTGCTCGCAGCAGTATGGAAGCTCTCCGGAGTGAACCTGTAAGTGTTGCTTGTAACTACTTGAGTAATAGAAACTTTTCCCACATTCCTCACAGCTGTACAGTTTCCCTCCAGAGTGAATGAGCACGTGTTGGGCATAATTGCTCGAACTTCTGAAGGTCTTACCGCATTGGTCACACCAGTATGGTTTCTCTCCAGTGTGGATGCGCATGTGTTGTCTGTAAGTATATGAGCGACTGAAGCTTTTCCCGCACTGCTCGCAACGGTGTGGTTTCTCTCCAGTGTGGACTCGGAGGTGGTCGATGTAGTAGCTACGCCGACTGAAGCTCTTCCCGCATTGGTCGCAACAGTATGGTTTCTCTCCGGTGTGGGCGCGCTGGTGCAGCTTCATTTCATCAGAGCAGCGGAACCTCTTCCCACATTGTTCACACTGGTACGGCCTCTCTCCGGTGTGGATACGGAGGTGTCTGTTGTAACTGCTTAAATAAGGGAATCTGTTCCCACACAGGTCACAGCGATATGGCTTTTCACCAGTGTGGCTGCGCACGTGTTGTTTGTAACTAGATTTGAGAGAGAAAGTTTTCCCACATTGGTCACAATGGTACGAGTCCTCTTCAAGGGGGGTTCTGTCCGAGTCCATTTGGTTCAACTAATGAAAAGATAAGAGGCAAGAGATAAAAGGTCAGACGGCAGGACTTGACGGTTACTTCACATGAAACAACACCATCACCTCCTGAACCACGTACATGAGATCTACAGTAGCCTGTGTGTAGACCTGTTACGATAACTACTTTAATTGGACGATATATTGTCTTAGAAATAATCGGAAGGAAACATAGGATAAAATGTACTTAAACTAACCAGATATTTATTGTGAATGGGAGAACAAAGACACTACAGTGGGACAGTTGAGATAGATTTCTGTGGAAATGGAAGCACACAGTTACTACTCCACTTCACTATGTGAATAAAATCAACAAAAAAGGAGGATACACCAATCATAGCAGTCTCCAGTTTCCTAATTCATTAAAATGTGTCTTTAACAAACTACTGGGATCCTAAAGAGAACCATCATTGTTGGTCATGTAGTTAGAAAACAAGTGAGTCAGAGCAGAGTATATAAATGGAATGCTACAGACAACACACTGTAGCTACTGAATATAATTGTGGTACTAAATGTTGTGGTACTATATCTTTTATTGTAAGTATGTTTTACTGGCTGCAGTTTTAAAGTTTTGTGTATGTTAGAACCAATCAGGTGAGACAGCAGCTGACAAGATGATGCAAACTGACAAACTCTTACCTTAGTGTACTACAAGAAAGAACTGAAAGGTATTGTTGGCTTGCTATTTTATAATTATATTATCATTTTATTTTATATTCACAGGTCTAAATTTTCCAGTTAAAAAAGTTATATACACAAGCACTTAAACATATTAATGCTACACTGTATATTTTAATCAATAAAGATATGAAAAAAAAACTGAGAGGTCAAAACCTAAAGGAGACTGTCAGGACACCAAGAAAGTGAAATTCTGGAATGAATATAGGTTGAGATCACAGTTAAGATTCTGCTATGCTCCATCTCCCTACGTTGATAGAATCTTTGACTGTTCACAACTCCACATGGGTGCTCAGGAGCTCGGGCACCCATATTGTAAGTGCTAATGGAACGTGTAGCTGATTAATGTGCCCATCTGTTACCTATTGAGTGTAAGTCCTGATTAGAATATATACATAAATACATAAATACTGTACCTGGGATGCTTTATTGACAATCTGTATCACTCCTCCATACTTTTACACAGATAATCAACTAAAGTGTGACACTACAGGAACTCTTGGTATCAACTTTAGAGGCTTCATCTATTTCCATTGCTGCAGAAAAGCAATGAGTTTCAACCTCTGGCAGACTGCTAACCTTTGTTCCATTTATTTATTTACTTACTGGGCTTAATTCAGGGTGTTCTACAACTTTTGACTGATAGTGTGTGTGTGTGTGTGTGTGTGTGTGTGTTTGAATTCAGTCCACAGTAAAATACTACATTTCAATATTAAACATGTAATGGTAATTAGACTTCACAATTAAGAATTACACTGCTTATAACATTCAAGAATCTACAGTATGTCCATAAAATAATCACAATTAGTGATGAGTCCCTCAAACTGATGTCAGGTTGACCTCAGGCAGCCAAAATGAAACATTAGGAACAATAAGAACATTTAAAGCTGCAATGACAGAAATTGTCCTACATGTAGCTCAGCTGTCTACATTATTGATTTTTCCCCATTAAAATAAGACAGGGACAACCAACATCATAGTGTGAGACTACCAACCCTACGATGGAGATGATTGTCACTAGTACACAAGACATATTTGACAGCACATATCTTCTGAACACAATCAGCTGAAGGAGAGTAAGACCACTCTATTCCTACCTGACACTTTAGGCTTCTATTACAAAGTAAAAGGGAATCTGTTCAATATTCATTTATGAGGAATTCAAAGGAAAGTAAAAAGGAAAAAAATCTAAATGTAGTCTGGATGGAGTATCAGTGAAATCACAGTTTATTGTTCTCATAAGGAAAATAACATTTTAAAAATCTGACAGTGGGTTTAAACATTGTTTTGATACGTTGTCTAACGCGTTTTATTATGTCATTGGTGGGAAAAAACCGCAGGATCATCCGCTAAATATCATTATTATTTCTGTTTCCTTTAACTATCTAAAGCTAACTTGAGCTACATGTTAGTAACTGAGCTCACAGGTTGAAAAAAAAGAAAACTTCATGGCTATAGTTTGCTGAAGCTTGTCAACACAACTGTCTTAATATAAACTTCTATATTTGAGAAAGCTTCGTTTTAGACAGAAAGACAGCTGTCACAGAGCTAACACAGTAGCAGCACAGCATGTTTACACTGTTTCTAGCTTTAAACACACAGAGCTAACAGATATCAGGGTTCACTGAGCCTCACATAAAGACGGCAGAGACAGCCGCATGAAGACTGGAAAGCTTTAAAGCTAACATGCTATCATGACGCTAACGTAGATAAATGATAACACAGAGCAGTAGGTAATGTCACCTTTTCTGTCTTCTCTGACGCTCTTATCAATGTAGCTGTTTTCTTCCTCATCTTCTTCGTTTCCTTCTTTTGTGTTTATTGGCGGTTGGTATCCAGCTTATAGATGCATTACCGCCACCTGCTGGACTGGATTGGAGTGTGGGTCAGTCGAAAAAACATCACATAAATTTGATTCTATCCCTTTCCCCTAAGCACAAAAAAAACTCCCTAAAGTGATATCAAGTTTTTCCTCCTTCAGTAGTGTCATTATGTCCTTTCACCCCTCACTGTATCTGCTGCACTCAAGAGATACATGTTCAGACCCATTTCCTTGCAGGATACCATTTTCAACATTTTTCATTAGTAAATCTTAAATCCAATGAAACATTCTATCTCTAAATCATAAATCATACATTTGAATCATTAGTCCTTCATTCCACAAAGTATCCCAATATCCAAAAATACTATACTACACTATTTCTTCATCGAATTCCTTATTAATATCATGATCTAAAACTGCAGCTGACTCCATTGTTGACTTTCCATTTGTATAGGATGGTATGAACTGGGGTCAGATGCATCTTTGCCTGGTTTCAAGATATGAACTATAACTGCATGTTGCCATTCCATTAGCAAGATAATTAAATGTTTTAATTAAATGTTTGAATAAGACAGCCCATCTCTCCCAGGAGTACTGTTTGCACCAGAGTGAACACCATACCTTAATTACTTCATAGTTAAAAATAAGTTCTGAGTCAAATGCCAAAAGTTTACAAGGATTAAAAGGTTAAAAATTGTAAAACTATAGCTGGTCCAGACAGCCAAACACTCAAGATTATAATTTACATCAAGTCTCCTGTACAGGAATCCTGACTTAAAACATGTTGCAATCTATCAGACCTGTCTATTGTCAAACATTCATAACCTGCAAGTATACAGTGCCTATAAAAAGTATTGTTTTCCCCTTTGTTTGCCAGCCCTCCGGAAGTCAATCACCATCTCCTTCGTTTTATCCACATTTAGGACAAGGTTGTGGGACTCACACTATGCAGTGAGCTGCTCCACCTCCCTCCTGTAAGCGGACTCATCATTGTCACTGATAAAATCCACCACTGTTGTGTCGTCCGCATACTTTATGATGTGGTTGGTGCTGTGTCTAGCAGTAGAGTCATGGGTGAGCAGGCTGAACAGCAGGGGGCTCAAGACGCAGCTTTGAGGAGAGCCTGTGCTCACTGAGATGCATAGATGTTTGACTGCCCACCCTGCCTGCTGCCGCTGTGTCAGGAAGTTGAGGACCCAGTTGCAGGTGCCAGTGTCCACCTATAGCAGCTTCAGCTTTTCCGCCAACTGTTGTGGGATGATTGTATTGAATGCTGAACTGAAGTCAGTGAGGAGGATTCTGGTATAGGTGTTTTTCCTCTCTAGGTGAGACAGTGTGAGGTGGAGTGGGGTGGCAATGGCATCCTCTGTGGAGGGGGTCCAGGTTTGAAGGAAGACCGTTCTTAATGTGCTGCATGACCAGCCGCTCAAACATTTCGTTAGTATTGGTGTGAGGGCCAAAGGGCGGAAGTAGTTTAGGCAGGCTGGATTTGACTTTTTTGGGACAGGAATAATGGTGGCACTTTTGAGGCAAGTAGGCACGACTGCCTGGCTGAGCCATGTGTTAAAAATGTCTGCAAAAAACAGCTTTCAGTTGCTCTGCACAGTCCTTTAAAACACGCCCGCGCTGTAGACAGATGAAGTACCTGGTCAGTGGATGATGGCAGACTTTGTTATGGACTTCCATAAGTAACTTTCGCTCATACACACACCGTACTTTCACACAGTTTTCATCCACAACATTAACACACAATCGCACTGTTATGTAGCTAGGAGAGACCGCCACAAACATCTGTCACGCCGCCATGACTGTATCTGATGCAGAATACACAATATAACAATACAAGAATGTAAAAAATACCAAATTCTTAATCCCTTGTAAACCAATACTAGAATTAAGAGATAAAAACACAAGTTAAAAATTAGACAATACTTTCAGTCAAGGTTCAAAAATAAGAAAAAGGTCTGTGCGTAGGGGCTAATATAGTGAGTAAAAGAAAAAGACAGACATTCATGTATCTTTGTTTAACTTGTAATTAATTATGAGGTAAGGAAACATTTGCACAGAGTGGGTTTACTTGAAAAGTTCCAAAATATATGAAACCAAGACCAGAGTGACCACCAGACTTCACTGAGTCATATATTCACATTACAAACTTACAAAACTTAGGTGTGGTGACTTACTGCATTAACATACTGTATGTACGTTTACATCAAAGAGACTTAAGTTTTTGTTGGTGGTGCTGGTGCAGGATGCTTTGTGTTTGGTGGCAGATGTGTCTCAGTTCTCCGGGTGACAGTTGTTGGAGCTTCCTGTCCTGAACTACACCAACAGAGCTGCTGCAAATCCGTGAACGAACCCCATTAATCATGTCACTGTGGTGGAGGCTGATCATGGATGTAAGAAGAGAGATGCAGTGTAGAACAGTCAGTCTTACATAATTTTGCATGTTTAACGTCAGTATTTAAAACAGTTGACAAGACACCATGAATGGCAAATAATTATTTGCTGTTAGTCATGAAAATTTTTAAACACAGAAAAAATCAGTGTGCATGTTCTTTTTTCAACTCAAGCTGGAAGAAGAGAGGGACTTGGATTGTGTACATCTCCTAATACTTCATGTATACAATTCACAATAGGTCAATAAAAATGCACAATGTGGAGAGGTGGATATAAATGTGGGCCGTGGGAAAAGAGAGTCCGCCCTTTCACAGTTACACATTTCTACTGCACCAAAGAATCAAAAAAGCCCCTCACTTTACAACAGTGTACTTCAGAGGGTGATGGTGAGTCTGATTACTTCCAAATCTACTTCTGATTTGATACCACCAAGTGCATTGAAAAAGCTGGTTTTAAGATAACTGTAGATTACATAATAACATTAGAGAACCAGATAATCAGATAAGAGAAAATCAGATAAAATCACTAATTGTTTAGTCCATCTTACAATGCATTTTACCACCACAGTGGTATTACAGTATGTCTTGTAAACTCATCAAACACAGTATACACAGCACAGTATTTACTGTGGTGGGAAGCACCATTAGGAACATGAGAAGACATCACATGGTGCTGCTCTCCTCATTGAATTAGCTTTCGAGCATCCTTAATCTCTTTTTGCTATTTTCCTGTGACTCATCCAGCCCCCCATTCCTCCATATAATATCTCCACCTCCTCCTAATCTCTTCAATTTACTTGTTCTTATCTTGTCTTGGACATTTGTGAGTACTTTAAATGTCACATAAGTGAAAGTGAATTTGGCATGTTACATGGCTGTTGGCACGGCTAACCTAGATCTTTTCATGATTGCATCCTCCAAGCACCCAACCTTCTACTATTGTTGGGACACACTGTATGGAGATGCGATGTCTTAGATCATCTGATTTGCCAGTATATATGTTTTTATCTTAGGTTTTGACATTAGGAGGCCACTGATGGAATGAGGAAAATAACAAGAATTGTCCAAGCGTAAAAGCTACAACTGGATTATATCAGCTGATCCATCATGGTTCAGTAAGCAGCTTTGGTCCATAATACTGTGATGGACCTATTGGGGGAGGGGAGATGGTTTGATGAGGCTGATTACCTGCAGCTGTGCTTGGGATGCTGGGGTTTAAAAGGGAGAGTTGAGAGGTCTGTCATTGTTGTTGCTGGGGGAGCATTGTTTGTGTTGCGAGCCGTACACTCGCAACACAATACACACGTATGTATGTATGTATGTATGTAAATAATAATAATATTTTCTGATGACATGTATGGAGTGGCTTACTTATTTTAAGACGCTGTTTCTATGGTCATAAAGTAGGAACATTGTTTTATTGAAGACATTCAACAGTAAAGTACTGGTTAAGGTATAATCAGGTAAATATAACTCTGAAGAGTTACATGAAGACATATCGTGGCAGAAAACCATTTTCAGTATCAAATTTGGAGCAGGAATCAATTTTTGGCAAGTAAAAAACTGCATTTTCTGCGTAGCATTGGCCCTTTACACCATTTCCAGAGGGTACAGAGTAAAGGTTAATCTATAATGAGCTAAATATTGCTCTGTTGAATAATAGGAAGTCATTTAAAGCAAGAAAACACTTTTCATTATCAAATTAATGGCAATAATCAATTTTTGGCAGGTGAAAAGGCCCATTTTGTGTTGAAATGGTCCTTTAAAAGAGTTCCAAACTATCCTGTGAGCTCTAGAGTTTATATTATGAAGCTCTTGAATGAGATCAAGTCATTTTTAGGCAGAAATCACCTACCAGTAACTGCATTTGGCCTCCAATCAATTTTTGGCAGGTGAAAACTGTTTGTTATTTTAATAGTAGGCATAAACAATAATATTAGATATACAAAACACATCCAAACATGGGAAATAAATACTACGTAGGGCCCAGATCAGATAAAAACAATGCAGAGTCACAAGGATCATTGCAAAAGTGATAATTTCTTGAAAACACACCCATAAAGCAAACACACTGTAGAGACATATCTATCACGTAATTGCCCTGTCTTATTTCGCTACAAACTACACTTCTTTTGGCCACAGTTGTGATAATGTGTGATAATTGTGTGTATATGCATATTATGACCGTTTAATCCAAAGAAAATCGGACGTTTTATAGCGCTACCGCTCAACGGGCTGCTGTGCGCGCTCCCGCGGCCACAAATCAGATTCTGGCAGACGATCACTTTTTGGCACGACAAGTATGAAGATAGTGAGTTAGGGGAGTTGTTCCAGTGCCAGGGAGGGGAGGCTAGACGCCTCCTGTAGCCAGAAAGGGCCCGGGGTTTAGGAGTGTGCGTGTGAGCCTCTGTTCTCCAGCCTTGACGTTCAGCCCTCAGCCCGCTGCTGCGCGCTGACAGCACTGCCCGACCAAATCACTGTTCCCCGGGGAACGGACAGTGCCAAGCTCAGACCCCGGGGGAGGGTCTCGCCAACCGGGCGAGTTAAGTATTTTAAACCTGTTAGTTTATTTGTGTTTGTGTATTAATGTTTATAGGCCTAATTGGATATTTAGTTATTTGTGTGTCTCTTGTTTAGCGGAAATAGAGGGGGGGGGGGGGGGGGGGGGGGGTCAATCTGGTAGACCGCCGCTCGGGAGTGAGGGATGCTCTTATGCCCATAATTTGTAGTGTTAACTCTGGTGTGGAGCCTGTGTGGGCCTTACACCGCGTTCCAAATTATTATGCAAATGATATTTTTCTCAGATTTTCCTAAATAGTCAATGAGAATGACAGTCAGTATAATTTTGTCCAGAAACTGTCCAGAAACTCACAAGTTCAATGGATGCAAGAATTGTGAAGGTGATATCACAGAAGGGGTCCTATGTTAACATGTAACTTAGCCTGTTAAGATGTTTTTTTTTTTATTATTGAAATAGATTTTGATTTCAGTAATTATGACCTCCTAATGCTGCAAATTCAACAAATGACCATTTTCAGTTCTTTACAACCTATAAAATGTTTTGAAACTGTGTTGTGCATAATTTGGAACAGTGCATTTTGAGTTTTTTATTTTTGAAAAAAATACTGTTATCATTGGGACGTTTGTTCAATAAAATTTGAATTATACTCTAACGGTTGATGACTTGAAAATTATACTGACTGTCATTCTCATTGACTATTTAGGAAAATCTGAGAAAAATATCATTTGCATAATAATTTGGAACGCGGTGTAGTGTTGGTGCATTTGCGCCTGACTGGTGTGTACCCCTGTGTGTATTTTTATAGTGCCGTGCATTGACCGTGTGTCCTGAAGGTGGGGAGCGGTCCCCCCCCCCGGGGCGAAGAGGTAACCCGGGTGATATCCTCCTCCCCTTCTTTAGATTGTAGACATGAATTAATAAAGTGCCATTTTTGTAACTTCTGGTTGTGTGTGATATCTGGCCTCCGATTAGGCCCATCTGGGCAGGTTCTTTACAATACTAAATGGACTGTACATATATAACTCTTTTCTAGTCTTTTTGACCACTCAAAGCAATTTTACACTACATGTCACATTCACCCATTCATACAATCAATCAATCTTTATTTGTATAGCGCTAAATCACAACAAAGTCATCTCAAGGCACTTTACACATAGAATAGGTTCTAAACCGACCTCTTCAGGTTTTAATTTTCAAGAGACCCAACATTCCTACATGAGCAACAGTGGCAAGAAAAAACTCCCTTTTAACAGGAAGAAACCTCAGGCAGAACCAGACTCAAAGTGGGCGGACATCTGCCTCGACCGGTTGGGGTTGAGAGGAGAGAAAAGCACACTGAAAATCAACATTGAAGCTAGTAGGTCTGGGACTGGAATCTGTCATCCCAATGTCTACAGCCCTGGATTACCTGTGAGGCGAGAAAGCACAGACAACTCCGGGGAAGAAATTTAGGTCATTGAATGCATTATTAGTAGATGAATGTTAATGGATATAGATGGATAGAGAGAGAGAGGAGGAGAGAGGAACTCAGTGCATCATGGGAGTCGCCCGGCAGTCTAAGCCTATAGCAGCATAAGCTAAGAGCTTTAAGAGCCCTAACTATAAGCTTTATCAAAAAGGAAAGTTTTAAGCCTACTCTTAAATGTAGAGAGGGTGTCTGCCCCCCGGACCAAATCTGGAAGATGGTTCCACAGGAGAGGAGCCTGATAGCTGAAAACTCTGCCTCCCATTCTACTTTTAGAGATACTAGGAACCACAAGTAAGCCTGCATGCTGGGAGCGCAGTGTTCTGGTAGGTTCATAAGGTGCTATAAGCTCTTTAAGATATGATGGAACCTGACCATTAAGAGCTTTGAAAGTGAGAAGGATTTTAAATTCTATTCAAAATTGTATGGGAAGCCAATGCAGTGAAGCTAAAATGGGAGTAATATGATCTATCTTTCTGGTTTCTGGACCAGCTGGAGAGTCTTTGATGACAGGAGGTGCCAATCTGTTTATCAGGAGGGAGACTAACATTCAGACACACACCATTGGCGCAGCCATCAGGAGCAATTCAGGGTTAAGTGTCTTACCCAAGGACACATTGACTGGAGGAATCGAACCACTGACTTTCCAATTGGTGGACGACCACACAACCTCCTGAGCCACAGCCACCAATACTGTGAATCACAATACTCCTAAGAGATTGAGACACCTCCTCATTCAAACTAATGACAATGCTTTGTATTACTTTATAATACTGGCAGGTCTATGCAGCTCTTTGCTGGACAACAAAGAAATTCAATGAATAGCACCTTTTTACTTTTGTATGTGTGTTGTGATTTCATTTTAATGTGTCATGGAAAATGAATGTCTTAATGAAACACAGTTCATTCACTCATAAAAGATGAAAAGTCATTAATGACAGTCTATTACAATGTAATTTGTTTAATAATGACAGTAAATGTTGACAGGAAACATTGAATATACAGGAGGTTGTTGACCTGTCATGGCATTACTGCCTGTTACACCTGTAGCTGACACAGCATCAGTATGGCTCAGAACATCATCTGGTCAGAGTCACCTTTGACCCTGAGATGAGTAAATTGGACCAGGTTTGATATAGAGACTGACAGGGTCTCTCTCTTGGACAAACAAAGATCCATTAACATTCCATGTATGGAGTTTATTCCCTATCTTAATTCAAGAGCATATTAAAAATATGCTCTTGAATTAAGATAGGGAATAAACTCCATATTCCATGGAGCAACCAAAAGTGACAAGAACTACATAAAAGTGACGAAAGACAGATTTTGGTGTCTCCTTCAGACGTCATAACTTATCTGAGAGACTTCACTCCCCTTTTCTACCATCACATTGGAGTCATACAGACCACCGTCATAAATTAAAAGGCACATTCCTAAGTTCCACCTCTCTCTCAACACAGAGCATGAAAGTGAGAATTTGTGTTAAACTCGTACAAAAACTTCTTGGTCAATAGTATGGTTGAAACACAATACCAATTACTTATATCAACATCAATTACCTAAAGAAAACCTCCATTATTGCATTTATTACAGCCATCACAGATAAATTGATATTTTACAGCTGTCATAATACTTTCTCTTTTCATAAAAACAAATGTTGGTATGAGAATGTTTACTTAATGTCAGAAACACATTGATGTTATGTTTACATTATGGTGATAATCAATTATCTATCATACAGGGCAGAATAACAATGTGATTATGCTTGATCATATTAATCATTTTCAGGTTTTAATGAATGGCAGCTTGATGAATCAAGCTGATGTCATATCAATGCCAGAATAATACATTCTGTATTCTGTGTTAATAGTATGCATTTCATAATCAGGAACAAATCATGAATGGATGATGATGATGAAAAGGTTTGCGGTAGAAAGCTGGAAATTAGATCCTCCAAATGTAGCTGTGATGAATCTGATTGGCTGACACAAGCCCTCCACAGGAAAAAAACAGCTGCACCCATCTGAAACGGGCTTTGTTTTTACATTATTTCTCGCTGAGATCTCTCCAGAAAGCTATTAAACAATGAACTAGTTAAATTGGACTTTTCCTCCATCTTTCATCAACCTGAGAGAACTTTTTGGGCAGACAAACGCCTGTCAACCCTACGACTCATCATAATCTAGAGGAACAAAGTGTGCCAGCAGACAACTACCGGAGCCAGGCAGTCTGACAGAAGGCCAGTCGACCCGGACCATCCTCACCCCGCCCGGACCTGCGATGATCTCTGAGATCTCTGAGTGTGCGTACGCGTGGTTCTGAAGGACGGACAGCTGAGACCCCCCATCGATGAAAGTAGGATCCAAATATTGCATTAATCAAGGGTTGATGTCAGATCGATTAATTCAAATTTTCATATTTTTTCTTCTTCTTTTTCTGTTGAATTCATATTGTATTGCAAGTTATTCCTCATTACTTTTTTTGATACATAATTTATTAGTAATGTGTAGTTAATAAAATCCATAAAATTCACTCAATTGTGTATGTCTGTTCTTTGAAGTGATACAGGGGATCTATTGAACCGTAGAGCCATGACTTTGGAAATTTAACTGATTTATCAGAATGTATTAATTTATTAAACTTAATTAGGCAAATTAACCAATTAAGTAAGTACAATCTTTCCTCCAAAAGACGGAGGTTGTGCCCCTGATAAAGGGAGCTCATAAATTTAAACATCCAAAATTGCTACAACCTCATAGTGGAAGAAAAGTCACAGGATTACCAAAGTCAGTAGGATTCATCCTCTGGTGACCATAACGGTAATTCATCAGTAGTTAGTAGTAGTCTGGACAGGGCAATCTGTTGGACTGACTTTTCTATCCTAAGGTCAGAAGCAGGGGATTTTACTTTCAAAAGTCCGACTCGGTATGATTCTCTGCAATCTTTGAAAAATTGACTTCCTAGAGGTAAAATGTTTTATTCAAGTTCAAGTTTGTTCAAGTTGTTTAATCATATTTACTTCTTTCCGATCAGTGTTTTGATCATATCTCTCAGCATCACTTACCATCACTCAGACTTCAAGGATCCTGGTTGATTTTTTCCATGTAATCTGAGCTGTGCAGATAAGAGAGTCCCGCTGTAACATCCAAGAGTTCATGTTCATCCACTTTCCTAAACCACAAGACCACAGAGCAATGATCAGATACGGCAATGTGGGCTTAATGTCTTTAGGGTGTGATGGGCTCTGCTGGTTCAGCCTCCAGCACAGAGGCTGGTTTTATGTGGACAACTTGTGGACACTACATAACAACATCATTACACAAATGCAATCTAATACAACAACCCCGCTATATAATCTGGCTTCATGAATGTTACGATTTTGATGTAACAGTTTCATTCAAATTATTGTCATCTTGGAGGCTGTAGTCTGTGGTGCTGTCAACAATATCATATTTAGGCTCTTCTCATTGATATAAATGGTGTCACTGTCATAGCTTTGTTTAGAGTCTTTCTTTAGAGTTCACAATACAAAGGTTCAAGGCTCAAAGCTTTTTGAGCTGCAGGACATATTTTGTTGCAGTATCACAGTTGACCAATGGGATAACCTTTTAGTTATTGTAATTTTGGACAGTTAAAGTTAGGGTAGGAAATTCATTTTAGAAACTTTTTTGTTATATTTGTTGAAAATCTCTTTACATCAGTAATCAGTAATCAGTAAATCAAATGCTCTAACAATAAAAGGAAAAATATGTGGTATCTGTGGCTATTGCAGGCTTATAATAAGTCCGTCCAATCATTTCATTCGACCCTCATGAAATGATTGAATGGTCAACCTGCCTGTCTACCTGCACACACTCTGTACTAAAATTTTTAAAGTCTTCAAAAAAAGGTTGGAGACCAAGAAAGCAGTAAGATGCTGAAAGATAGGAACTGACAGAACAGCATGAATTGTAGAAGGAGAGAAGAAAAAGACAGATGTCAACAGAAAGCAGAATAAAAAGCAGAGGCGATCATTGGACTGTTGCCTGTTTTTTGGAACAGTCGCACTCAATTACATATTTCCACCCACCACACAGTTGTTGTATGTGCACTGACAATGCATTTACAATTGTGTTCAATGTGCTCACAATGCTTCCCTGCTATGGAGGTGATTTGACTGATTGGATCAATGCATCTTGGTTGCATTTACTGTCCTTTCTGGTCAAGCACTATCTGATTATGATCTGATTACCTGAAATGCATCTTAATGCAACATTTCCTGTTATTCCTAATGGTTGTTGCACACACACAATATACTTTGGGAACAGTGTGCATTTGATTACTTTTGTGGTTATACCCAACTGGTTGAAGGAGAGTATAGGCACTTGACAACAGCATCAATGAAAAAAGGTACTGGCTACACAGTTACTCCAATTCACAAAAGTTTAATAATGACAATATTTCATCCTGCTTGGACCTTCGTCTGGTTAGAATGTGTGCAAACTTTGTGACCTGATGAAGGCTCAAACAGGATTGAAACTCTTGTGGCTTGAAATATGCAGCTGTTACTTTTGTTCATCTGTCCAGCTTGTCAAGGATACGACAGCTGCTTTTATCTAATAAAAAAAACAGCCCATTACAGAGAGTAATATTACTGGACCAGAAACCACACCACAATAGAGCTACTAAAGAGGCAAGTGAACCAAATCATGCCAGTTTTGTTGTTTATTCCTGCTTCCTCATCCCAGAGCTGTTTATAATGTAGTTATTATATATCACAGTAGTTATTATACAAAACTTAAATATGATATAAATCTTATTCATTTTGTATTTCATGTATTCTTGCTCAGAAAATCTTGAGCCACATGCCTAACGGTCACCATGCAAATACACTCATGCTTTTGTAAATGTTTCTCATTACATCATCACTTGCCATCTAGAACAATTCAATAAATGCATCTCTACAAATCTGCACAGTTCTTCAGATCTTGTTTGGGGGGCGTTTAAGTGTCATTTTCTATGAAGCCGACCTTGAGTGATTGGATAAACCCAACCCACATGTTTGTTCCTTCGTCAACTGCTCCCTTTGCTGTGGCTGTTGCTCCTGTTCATTAGCTGTAATGTTCAATAGAAAATGCTCCTGAGTCACTGGACCTCATGATGGTCTCATTATGTCTGAGTGACAGCTGGGAACGGTACAGCCCCCTGCCCTGGGTATCCATAGGTGTGTCTGACACCTACAGGAGATGACACAGAGAGAAAGTGATGTTTTGCTTTTTACTTGCATCTATTTTCATTGATATCGCTTTCTGAAAACCTCGTAACTCCGGTTGCGGTGTTTGTGTAAAAATTGGCCATTTGATCCAAATAAATAGGGGGCAGCTTAGACATAGCTGGTGCAACCCAGAACAGTTTTTCGCATCAGCCAACACGAACAGCTGATGTCTCACATGACCAGTGTCTGTAGCAAGTCAAGGCAAGGCAAAATTATTTGTATAGCACATTTCAACAAAAAGGCAATTCGAAGTGCTTTACAAACATAAAATGCATCAAGACAAGATATAAAAGCCACACATGACAAAATCAAAGGACATTTAAATGTGATTAAAAGTGTTCAATTGGAAATAAAATTAAGTAGAAATAGGGTAAGACAGATAGAAACAGGAGAATACAAAGTTACAGTGCAGTGTCTTCAATCCTTGATGATTTAAAAGAACTGAGAGTTGGAGCAGCCCTGCAGTCTTCTCTGGGATTGTTCCAGACATGTGGAGCATAAAACTGAACACTGTTCCTGCATGTTTGGTTCTCATAAACTCACTGTCAATCAATTATCAATTATTTTAAGAAGTGGGTATTTTACCTCTTCAAATTTCCTGGCCTTGTACTGCTCCGCTCCTTTCAGGAAGTTCAGCAGTATGATGTCACACAGCACCGTGCCCTAGAACAGAATCAAATAGAATTGAATAGAATCGAATAGCATAGCATAGCATAGCATAGAATAGAATAGAACTTTACTGTCCACCATGGAAAATTGTCTTTGGCTCACCAATATAACACATACATTAGACAGAAATTACATAAGGTCCATAGAATCCATAAGCTCCATAAAGATTAATGAAATTTCAGTGAGCTGGTAGGAAATGTTCATACTGTACCTATGATTATATTTAAAGGTACTTTAAGTTTTCTTATAAACTAATCAGTTATGTTTACATCCAGTGTTTCCCATCAAAATGCATTGGAAGCATACAACCCTTTATAGTGATTCAAACCACAAGCAGCCCTGCATGAAAACAGACATGGGGATGTGTTGTTTAAAGTACCTGTGAGACAATTAAATATGATTCATGGCATCCAGTTGGACTAACAGATGAATGCATTTGAAAGCTTATCAGATGGTAAAACACAGTGTAATGGTTTGTAATACTAACACACAGGATTTTACCACTCAGAATCTACTTTAACCTGATGTGTGGTGTTGGCATGTATGTCTTTTAATCCATATTTAAGTCTGCTCATATTGTTTTAAACGAGAACCTTTAAATCATAAAATTGGCAATTATCAGCTCAGTTTATCATTTATGAAAACCACTACAAATAAAACTCACCACTCCCACTGAAGTGAAGGCTGCCACCATGTTGATGAGTGTAGGGATCATGTTGAACTTCCCTGCCTACAAAAGGAAAAATCACAATTTACATCAGCAGGTTTTAATCTCCTGATTGTCACTTGTACTTGGTAAATGAAGGAGTGCAATGAATTACTTCTAGTATTCACTTTATTCCCTTGATTCATTTTTATTAATGAGGTGGTTGCTATCAAAAGGGGTTTCATTCAAATAGGTTCCCCATGCTGACAAAGAGATCCCATATCAACAAACTTGCATGACTCAACTGTGGGGGGAAACCAAAGCACCCCAATAATCCCACATATTAATGGGGAGAACATGAAAACTTGTTGAAAAATGTTGATGTATAATAGTCATTTCTTTATCTGACTTGAAATCATTTCATAGATAATTAAGCTTTCAGAGTGACAAGCCCAAATAGTAAGACCATATTGCATGAAATGTATTGTATAAATGATTCGGTTAAGACCTAGTTATAATAATAGATCCCTGATATACATACATAGAAGACAATTCATAGAAGTCATACACAATGTAATGCAGATACATTATTGAACTGAAAGTGAAGCCATTTCAACACAAATGTATTTACTGTATTATTTTTTCTCAATTGAAACATTTAATAAATAATAAATAAGGAGTATACTCACATTCCCATTGACAAGCACATCAAACCTAATAGCGTAGGCTTTGACCAATGTTCTGTAGTCAGTCCCATTGTCCATTTTGTAGTATTTGGCAAACCTTTAAAAACAGGCAAAAAAAGCACATTTGCAATTGTATGCAATACACTTTGGATTTCCAGAAAACACTATGAAGCTAAAAGCTCTTCTGAAAATGTTCAGTAAAATAAATAAAATCAATGGCAAAAGCTCAGTTTCAGACTGGCTATGTCCCCACATAGAAAAATGCCAATGTTGAACAAAAAACAAAGATGAAGACAACATGAAGGATTCATTCTCCTGGAGCCATGAATATTGACAGCAAACATCATAAAGCCATGCTCATGTGTTATTAATATATTGCGTAGAGAGTCAGCATTATGGTGGCAATATAGCAAAGGGGAGGGTGTGTTAACAAACTTGACAAATCCAATAGCATTCAGCTTTGAATTGACCTGTAACAGGTTAGATTTATATCTGTACAAGTGGAAATTTGAGTGAAACAGTAAAAGGTTAGGGAGTTATTTCAGAAATTGAAAATCCTCCTTGGGGGTCCAAGAATTGCATGCTATTTGATTGATTGATCTTTGTATAGAAACATTATAAAAAGAAACCCAAAACTGAACAAAGGGACCTCTTACATACCCCAAACCTGGAACTATGTATACCTGAAATTGTATCCAGGTGAGACAGCATTCTTCTGTGACATGGCATCCAGTCGGGTGAATGAGTATGACGGGTTACACTGGTCGTCTGATTTGTCCAGATCACACATCCAGCCGATCTTTATTCCTATCACTCCTCCCTGGCAGAAGAAAGATACATACTATAGAATATGTGTACACTAGGTCCCAATCAGTAGGGTCTTATTTTACTACCATGGGTCTCAGGTCTGTGTGTCAATATGTCTAATACAGAGTGAATATGAATGGGTGTAGTCAGTATTAGCTCTGATCATGTGTTAGGAGCTACAGTGTATCAGTAAATAAATGTTGTTGTGTTTTGCTTGCTAACTGCTGGGTAAATTGAAGGGGTTAACTCTGAAGTTAGCAACAACTTTACCCCTGAAACTGAAAAGTCCTACAGTATGCTTCCTAAACACAGTCTGAAAGCAAAGGTAGGAATAGTTAACACTAAATGACTGGGTTCTGGTTGTGATCAAGTCCCCTTCAGATCAGGTCGAAGCATCGAGTTCAGTTAGGTTTTCTACTTAACCACTTTTTGGACCCGTGAAGACCTCTACTCTACTACTCTTAACCTTGCGAATGATGGCTGGTAAGTTTGGGAGAATTGTTTCACTTCCTGGGTTATGTTCACAAGTAACACTTGGTTTCTATACAGATAGTAGTACATTGTTAGCCTGGATTTACCCATACTCTCATTCAAGCGACATTCCACTTTGCTCAGAAAGTTAGCATAGCCACCGATACAAAATCTTTGCCTGAAATAGGGAACCAATCACAGAACGGGGAGATGGGCTCAAGACGATGATGACCGTAGAGCGACTCTGTTAACATCCAGCATGGCGGCCACAGAGGTGCAGCAACCATTCAAAGCAACAGTAGATTGTGGGCTAAATACATTGGAAGGCAAGTTCAATTTGAAAATAGAACAAAAACTTGCGCTACAGGCTCTGAATACATCATCGTGTATCATTGATATGATTGGCTGTAAGTTTGTCCAGTAGCATACAGTAGCATTTGATCATATACGTCGATCCCGCCTCAAATACGAGGAAATGACGGCTCCTTGCCGAACCCTACCTCAATTGTGGTAGGGTCTGGCGTTCGCCAGGCTAGTACATTCTACTATCACAGCAAAACCAGGATTTATAACGTGTCATATGTTTCCCTCTTCTTCTCTTCTCTTCGGGTTTTTCAGTATTGATTTAAGCCACAATAAGGTCATAAAAGCTGGGCGTAAACACTCAACACAACATGGATTAGAGTTTGACTTGACGTTTGAATCAGGCATACTGTAAAACTTGACTCCCTAAAGGCAAAAACAAATCATGTCTCAAGTTTTCTGGTAATAACCCAGAATGATAATAGGTAAGACAGCAACAACCAATGTATTACATACTAACACACCTTAGTTAGTAATTAGGCCTTCTCATAGCAAGGGTGTGATTTTAATTTAGTAGAAAATACTGTAAATGCTCAAAAGCTGTCATTTTAATGGTCAGCACTGATGTCTCGTGTCTTGCAAATTTCTTCTAAAAAACCTTGATGTGGACAGCAGCCTTTGACTTTACCTTGTCTGCCAATTTGGTGAAGTTCTGGTTTGCAAAGCGGACCACGTCTCCCACTCTAAAGATGGGGCAGTAGATGTTGTTGTCTATGTCAAAATTACATTTTTTAATGTAATCATTGGTAATGTTGGGGAGGAAGTTCCCTCTGCGCAAACACAGACATATCAGCACATCAGTATATCAGCATATCAAGCTTCATCAACAGTGTTGTCATCGTCATTTTTAAAAATGATACTTGTCATACTTGGTGTAGTTGAAGGATGGGAAGCGGATGCTGTTTTTGATGAAAATGGTGAAATTCGCCACCTCCATCATTGGTGTACTGAGAGAGAGAGAGAGAGAGAGAGAGAGAGAGAGAGAGAGAGAGAGAGAGAGAGAGAGAGAGAGAGAGAGGAACATAGAAGAGACACAGTTACTTGTGTTTGTTTTCGGCGTCACACAGCCAACACACAATTTTCTCTCTCTGCTTATCATGATGTCTCTTTCTACCAATGGACACACTTCCATTCACCGTCACTGTATTGAGCTGGAGGCAGAAGACAGATTTCATACAACCTGGACTAACAAAACCAAAACTATCTGCATGGATAGATATTACTAACTTATACAACTGCATATCATGATCTTGCAGGAAACACTGGTCCCCCTCAGTGTTTTAAGCATGGATGAATTGTAAGAGCTGGATAGTGGTCATTTCCACCCCAGACCACCATTATAAAAGAGACGTCTGTAAAACTGTCGACAGGACACCTCAAACAGCAGACAAGGTCAATTATGACTCTTTCTATTATGAAAAACCTTCCTTGAGTCAAGAAAAGTGATTTAAAAATCTGTGACATCATCACAATGCAAAGTCTATGGACCGATCAGGATCTCGTGGACGGGGCCAGCAGGGGAAACACTACTATGCATTTTCAATTAGCCACATAATGCGGAAGTAAACCTGGATGTGCCAGCTGAGATTTGAATGTATTGAATGTATGCCATTTTTGGTACAGTATCCAACTCTAATAATACTTCCATGGTTTCAAGTCAATATTCTTCACAGTGATAGTAAAGCCTGGTCAAAAAACAAACAAACAACAAAATCTGTCTATCACATGCAAAGTACTGTCTTACGTCTTGATAGTGTCGATCTCAGCAGGACACCACCCTTTTATCTCACACGTCTTTAAGGTGGCGTTGAAAGGAACACACCTCCCCGTAGGAATTCCTGAGCAGGAAAAGAAAAGGACTTATACAAACTGGAAAATCCCAAATAAATAGGAAGCTCTGAACTGTAACACATTAATTCAACACATTTTATATGTGTGAGCAAGAATAGCAGTAATTAAAAATGATGGAAGATCTCACCATTACTTCCTGGCTTGTTAATGAACCTTGAGCAGTGGCTGTCCTTTGTACAATTATACTTCTTCTCACTCTGGTTAACACACAATCACACACACACCCATTGAAGTCGCATGAATTATGATTTTCTCATCAACAGTGGATCAAATAACTGGGTGTAATATGAAAGAGAACACTTGTAGTGACATACCCACAGAGAGTTGTCATCACCAAATGGAAGACAGACAAAGATAGAAGGAGAGTAAGTGACATTTGTCAGCCTAACAGAAAATGACTCAAAATGAATGTTATTCAATTTGCCATATCAACTCTATACTGTGATAATATGTCCATATTGTTTTAAAAGCTTGATCCACTGCCTCTAAGTGGACAAGAGCCAAATCAGTGAATGCATGTCTAAGTGAGCCTAAAGACCTAATGGTCCCAATATGTAAAATCAATGCAGTTTATGAACTGCACTGAAGTTAAAAGGGCATATGTGGCTAATCACAGCGTAAATTGTTTGATCTCTTGACCAGCACCTTGTCTGGTAGTTCGCTGCCATCGATGCGTGAGTGTTTGTGTATGTGTCAATGTGTGACCATTTACCATTAAATAAGCTGTTTATTGCTAGATCTTGATGTAGATCTAAGAATCATCTGATCCCCAAGTAGAAAAATCTGCAAATGTAAATCGGTTTCTCTGGATTTGAAAGGAAACTTTTTACTTACATTAGGAAATAAACAGATTATCTGTTGATGGGAAACACAGAACGCCAGGATTTTTCTACAATCTAACACCTTTCTGAATTTTGGTATGGCAAACTCAATGAAGCACTGGTGCAGGAAGGAACCCACTTTATAGCACCGAGGTCCTGCAGAGAATAACCTGATGTTTTTCTAAGTCGACATATTTTGTATACTGATAAATCCAGTTCAGCCCTGAACTGGTCATTATGAAATCTCATACTTTTAGGTAGCATAGTTGGGATACTGTATTCATATTGGAGATGTGCTACATTAATACGTCACAATTGTACTACTAGTCAGCACAACTCAGACAAAACATTAGTTTACTGTTGATAAGTGTTGAGTCCATATGACAGTTTTTCAGACTGGTCGTATTATATTATTATTTGCAATAACAGTGACAGTGAAGGGTGCAATGCAAACTGAAGGTATCATAAATGTGTACAAAGTCAATGAATGTTTTTGTGTTTCTTAAAGCTGCAGTGACCACTTGGGGGCAGCAGAAGCAAGTTGTGAATACATTGTTGACCGTTATGAAGCTACTATGGCAAAGTTGTTAGCAAGCTGCTTTTTTCCACATCCAGCAGCTACAGAGCAACATTATCATTCATTTGGAGTCATGTTTTTATCCAACTGGTGAATATAAACATAATATTCACTCTTTTAGCTTTGTTTTTACTCTCTACCAACTCCTGAGGGAAATATCTGACTCTTCAGCTGCTAAATGCTCCGCTATGTTCACCAGCTGGTCTACAGCTAACTGTGTCTGTTTACTGAGCATATATACAGTGAGTTTTTAGAGAGCACTAAGAGTGAACCAAAAAAGTAAAGTTGCAGGCCAGACAGCTAAACTGAATAAGCTGAAATAGAAAGCTCCATAAAGCTCAATAAAGCAGGATAATTCAATAATAGTGATAATTCAATCAATAATTCTCTGTAGGTCCATCAGTACGTCTCATATTACACACTGTCATTTGATAAATTGCTGTAAAAACATGCATTATAGCTGATTTAATGTTAGTGTGTAGTAGTTGGAAAGGTGTTAGCAGTGTCAATATGGTGGAGTACTACAATGGTATGGAAGTTGCATTAATGGTTGTGACAGTAACTGACCTCAGGACAGTATCCTTGGACTTGGTTCTCTGTTGTGATCATTTTGGTGATAATGCAGAACACTGAAGCTCCCTGCAGAAAACACATAGATGGCACATCACAATCACTGTATAAAGTCATCCATCCATCCATCCATCCATCCATCCTGCCTGAGGTTTCTTCCTGTTAAAGAGGAGCTTTTCCTTGCCGCTGTCACCAAGTGCTGCTCATGTGGGAATGTTGGGTCTCTTTAAATTAGATTAAATTAAATTAAAGACTATGGTCTAGACCTGCTCTATATGTAAAGTGCCTTGAGATGACTTTTCTTGTGATTTGGTGCTATATAAAAAAGATTAATTGATTCATTGATTAATTCATTGATACATACCTGTGTAGGAGTGACGTAGTCTGCAACATCCATGACTTTGTCATTATAGACCCCAAAACCTTTGACCTTGGTCATCACTGAGGATTCAATTGCTGTGTCTCTCACCTGATAAGCCTTCTCATAGACAAACACCCACCTGAAATACACACAAATGTGAAGCACACACTGACCTGTGTAGTTTTTAACAAACAAATGTGTTTCGGTAACTGTCAGCTGGCTGAGAGATCTCCAGTTACAGGGTTTGAGCTAGTGGTCAAGGACTTAGAAGGTCATTAACATGGGGTGGCTATCAGTAGAGTCTGGCTGGGAAGGAGTTATTATATTTAAAATCTGAGCTATCGCTTTAACTCTCCACCATAGCTACAAATCAGAGAAGCAACAAGACATTGAACAACAAGAGCAGTGCATACAATTGATTTATATCAACAAACAAATTAAAGTAAGTACTTAATTGAAACCAAGCAATAATGTAAAACCATAAGTGGATGCTAGCCATCATTAAATGTTTCAGTCATTTTTTTGTTTTGCATATTTATAAATATGAAACATTTCTGGGGAAAAAATCATCTTGCAAACAAATATGATTTAACTACAAATACATCTTCAAACATATGCTAGTATAACTTTATTGTTTGACCAATTATATTTTTTGAGCATTAATAAGATTGAAAAAGATCAGATTCAATTAAAATCACAAAACAATGACCCTCATATGGCTTGTGTTTGTAAAACTGTATCCACAGACATCTAATCTGTCCAAATTGTATAAATCTGACTCATTCATGTAGAATATAGAACACTTTCATTTTAAAGATAAAGTTTTACTGTTTCAACATTAACCTGTGGATGTTTGACATTTGAATAACTACTGTAGATGTGATAACACATAGTTAATCATTTAATATATGGTAATGACAGTGCATTCACATTTAAGCTTTTGCTTGCCATATCATGTCATCATCATCACAGCATTTAGTTAGTAGTTAGTAATTAAAGATCTGTACAATATGATCTACAATATCAATGTCTATCAATATAAATGTCTTTAATATATACATTTATGTAACTGGCAGCTGCTGTTACTCCATCTAACCTACAAAATTTATTTTTGCACTATTCCATCACTGATTTGTCTCATATTTTGTTTTAATTAGATTCAGGATTTCAATAATAAACATAGAAACATACTCACCCAATAAAGTAAGAGATGATGAGGAGTTGGACGACACGGTTGATGATGCCGATGGTCCAGCTCTTCACTACCACCGACTTGGTGGTTTCGTAGGTGAAGAAGTCTGTAATACATGACCACATCCTAGCAGTATGTGTGTGGGAGTAGATTTTTAAAAAGATAGTGTTTTGTAATTTGTGATATGTCTTACAGAAATAAAATGGAAATGATAGAAATACCCCAAAAATCCCACAATATGAACTTAACTCCAAATAAAGCAGTATGTGCCTACAGATTTAGGTCCCGATTTGTGGCTGACATCTTCATCATTATTCTGTGTTGAAAAATAAAGAAAATCTGTATCACATGACCAACATGTCCAACACTGAGAGAAGCATCCAGATATCCAAGAGTTATATCTCCTCACCCAGGAAACAGAGCAGCTTTGGAGAATACAGTGAAGAAATCCCTGCAGCTCAGTGACACCAGCCTCCACTGATCCTCCTCTTCCTGTAACTTTAGGCTTTGACAAACTAGTAAACAAGCAAACAGCTGTCTCTCTCCCTCTCTTTGTCCTTATCTCTCTCTTCACCCATTCTGTCAGTCTCTTCTTTCCTCCCACTTACTCTGAGGTTTTCCCTTGAATTATCTAAGTGACTCCTCAAATTCCTCCTCCCTCCCTCTGCTCACTGCATCATGGAGGTTTGAGTAACCACAGGTTTACGGTCAAGGAGTAAAACAGCAGCATCTGTTTTCAGAAGTGTTAACATTGAGCTTTCTTCCTATGTAATCTGTTCATTTAATGAGTATGTGTAACTACTGGAGATAAAATTGTTCTTTTAATTAGTTTGCCTAAAGGACCAATCAAATATTTTGGGAAATACATCTCCTTTGACTCTTTTTTGTTGAGTCAGCAAAATAAATATCAATTTAATATCAGTTTCAATCTCTTAGCGTCCAGGGAGAGAAAGGTATCGAATGTGTTTAGTTTAGCTTGGTAAAAGGTGTGGAAGCAAAGAGAAGATACTAACTTACAACTATCTTTAAAATCGTACCTTTAAAAACAACAACAACAACGAAAAAGCAGATTAAAAACTGTTCAATTAAAAAAGCCTAAAAGACACTTTTGATGTATCTGGGGTAGCATTTTCACCATACTGCCAGTCTTCAGGCTAAACTATATTGGTCATAAGCAGAGCCAAGAAGAATCTACATGAACCCAACACACATATGTTACATTTTTTAAAACAGATGATAATGAAGCATCAATCAGCTCAATCAAAAGTAGAGAGAAAGAGAAAATAGAAATCATTGAGTTTAAAGAAAAAGGAAGAAAGAGAAAGGACACATTTAGGGTTGTTGGAAGGTTTATTTGTTTGTGATAGATATTCGACTGTCTCCTTGCTTCAAGTCTTTAAACTAAGACCCCCCCACTAGGGGGAATTTCTAAAATAATCAGCAGTGTTCCTGCGATTAAACAGTAAGGACAGCCTAAGTCTTATTAGTGGGAGTGGGAAGTACTGGGAGCTGTGCTGTTGTACAGTCTGATGGCTGATGGTATGAAAGAGACCCACAAGAGCTTTGAGGCATGTGGCTGAATGAGTCTGTACAAAACCTCTTTACTGTTCATGTGGACACCTGACTGCTGCTTAAGACAGACTTGAAAAGTTAATGTAAATGGTAAATGGACTGTACATATAAACACAATCAAACTGCCAACCTTCCAACTGGTGGACGATTAGACTGAATATTATTTGAAGACCAATTCCATTTAATTTAACAGGATAATAATATGACCAATGAGTCTGGATCCTGCCTGAATCAGCAACAACATACTTTAAATGGAAACGATTGAAAACTCCCATCAGTATTAATTCATGAGTTCAGAAGATGTCTTCCCTCACACAACCTGTGAAGTATAGCTGATCAATTCTACAATAAATATTTAATAACTGAATTCAAACTGCATTATGTCCATCATGTTAAAGATGGACCACAGTGAGTAGACCAGACCTCATTTTGTATAAAAGGCTTCTATCAGGCCCATGTATCAGTCTCTACATCCGAGTACACATCACAAACCATATTGAGGAGATAACATTTCACACTAATACAATCATAGCTGCCTTCAGTCTAATGTGTTCAAGAGTCTCTGAATGCCTCCATTAAACAGCAGTCACTTATGACAAGTCGATAATGGACTGCCATTGGATGAGAACCAGGAAGTGGTAAAAAATCATTATTTTTCTCTTTCTCTCTGTCTCTTGAGGCAGGGAAGATAAAGGACGAGGAGGGAAAAGGAGGAATGGAGTGAGTAGGTATGGGAAAAGAAAAGAGGGAAAATAGGTGGGAGGAGTGGAGGACAAGAGCATGGGGGGAGTAACAAGTAAGGAAAAACAGACGAGTTGAGAGCAGAGTTACACACACACATAAAAGCAAAGAGACCAGTAAACCAACTCATTTATAATGTCGCCAGTCAGACTGACTACTGATGTCCAAAGAGATGGACAACATATACATTATATGTTCACACACACACACGCACACACACACACACACACACACACACAGACACACAAACACATGCACATACAAACACACACACACACACACACACACACACCACTTTGAGCTCTAGGTCATAAATGTAGAAATGAAGTGACTTCTCATGGTGTTATTACAACAATCTGCATATTCTTCTTCCCCAGCTATCCTTCTTAGTACACTGTATTGATTTCCATTGACTGTGGACAGCCTAACATTATGGAAACCATTACATAACCTCAATTCACACCTTACCCCTAACCAGGCCTTCAGAAATCAATTTTAACAGGAACACACACACACACACACACACACACACACACACACAACTTCAACTAGGATCTTAACCAGGTTACACTGTTATTTGTTGTTATCATGTAGTTGTTAATATCATTTATTTACTCTGTAGGTTATGATGCAACACCATATGGAGAGAAATTATTCTGGTGACAAGTTAATGATGTTAAAAGACTGTTTCAAATAATTGATGAAGCTGTTATCATGTTGGAACAGAGGAAGTAGATATGCATGTCTATAGGGAACAAAGCATCTACATGCTTGGTGAGACAAAACATACAACAGTCAATAAATATGAAGTTACCAACATTAAAACCACATGAAGGACATATTATGTACTGTCTAATCAACTGCTGAGAAGCCCAAATGGCTCCAAATGGAAAAGCTTTTTTTTCCATATGCTGGAGCTATTAATCTCCACATATTACCTACATATTAATGATGTCTGGCATTTGTATGTGTGTGTGTGTGTGTGTGTGTGTGTGTGTGTGTGTGTGTGTGTGTGTGTGTGTGTGATATGTTCTCCATCCTCTTGGACGTCAGTCGTCAGTCTGACTGGAGACCTCAGAATAATAAACAAGATGGTTTCCTGTTTGCTCCACTTTAATGTGTAAATCTTCTCCCTCTTTACTCTTTTCTTTTACTCTTCTTTACCTATTATTATCCACACTAGCTAATAGGGCCAATTAGCAAATGTTAGCATGCTAAATTGATTAAAATTAATTAGGCTATAGCTAATTAAGCACTATTGCAGTTTTTTCTGAATGCTTAAATACATTTTTTGCAATATTGGCTATTTTTGCTAAACTCTACACACAAATGAGAAAACCTTTCACCAAATTATCAAAACGTTATAGTTCTCTTGCAAAAGCGAACACAGCTTGATTAACTCTTCACACCTTAGTAAAAATGGTGTTTTCGTATCAAACAGTAAACACATGCCATCATTTACTAAGCACATAATGTGCCAACTACACACTGATGGTATGAATACAAAACACATCTGGCTTTTGCTTTCTCTGTGCACAAGGTAGGCTAGGTCAGTTTGAGGTCATACTTTTGTCATAGTTCTGTAAACACACAGGGATCCAAACTTCAAGTATCGGTGTTTATTCACACTTGTCAAAACAAAGACACAGCACAGAACACAAAATAATAAATTCACAAAAAAAAGACAATCAGCCTACATCATGCCGTCTCTCTGGGTCCGGCCACAAAATCTCATCTACATCACATGCGATGTCCTCCAGTCCAAGGCACCGGGGAAAATACCTCCTTGCATGCCGTATCCAGGCCTGACATGATGCCTGCTCAATATCTCCACATGCCTCCTCCATTGCCTGTAAAAGGGCTGCGTGTTGATGGGGATGGCGGTCGTGGACTTTCCAGCACCAGGCAGAAAAGAACTCTTCAATCGGATTTAAGAATGGAGAGTATGGGGGGAGGTTGAGTGCCATGAAGAGTGGGTGATCAGTAAACCAGTTTCGGACCAAAGCAGCCCTATGGAAACTAACATTGTCCCATATGATGACATATCGGGTCTGCTCTGGTCTCTGAACAGTGAGAATGTCGTGTAAGGTGTCCAGGAATGCAGTCATGTGTGCAGAGTTATATGGGCCAATGGTTGCATGATGGTGAACAACACCATTTTGGCTGATAGCTGCACACATGGTGATGTTACCACCACGTTGTCCTGGGACATTGATTATTGCACGGTGTCCAATAATGTTCCTACCACGCCTCCTTGTTTTACTGAGGTTAAAACCTGCCTCATCGACAAAGAGCAGCTCGTGTCCCATGGAATCTGCCTCCAGCTCCATTACTCTCTGGACAAGACAAAACAAATGCAACACATCAGGCCCATACACAGCACTACAGTAGCCTATGCACTTCAAAATTCAGAACCAATGACACTATAGCTTACCTGCACATACTCATATCGCAGTTGCTTCACACGTTCACTATTTCTTTCGAAAGGAACTCTGTAAATTTGTTTCATCCTTATTCTGTTGCGGGCAAGTACACGACTTAGTACTGACATGCTTACACTGCGTATATTTTGGAAGATGGTGTCATTATCAATTATACGCTGCTGTATTTCGCGTAGTCTTATTGCGTTATTGGCAATCACCATATTCACTATATGGGGCTCTTGCTCTGGAGTGAACATTCTTCCTCTGCCCCCAACATCTGGATGTCTAGCAATTCTGTAAAGTAACAATTTCAGAATTTTTGCATGTATGGTATTGTTGTGTTTCTCATTAGAGTAGGGCAGTGCTACAAATCTTAGTGCATTGTGACTGTACTTACCAATTTTCATTTCGAAATGTCCTAATGATGCTCGCTACAGTGTAGCGGCTCAAATTAGGCTGAACCCGTTGGCCAGCTTCCCTCAGGGTCATTCCATGGTTTATGACATGGTCCACTATTGTTGCTCTGATGTCATCAGTTATTCTATTTCTTCTTCTTACCCTTCCTCTTCCCCCTCCTCGTCCTCCTCTTGCTCCTCCTTGTCCTCTTCCTCTAACTTCCTCTAACCCTCTCGCTTCTTCACCTCCACGTCCTCTTCCTCCAACTCCTTCACCTCCACGTCCACGTCCTCTTCCTCGGCCTCCTCTGATTCTTACTCTTCTTGCTCCTTCCATTGTACTCCACACAGACAGCTTACCTGTGGCTTATTTATAGTGCTTAGGCTGATTGCAAAGTGAACTAATTCTCTAAAATTGTTTTCACATGTGTAAGTGTGCCAGACAGTTGGCAAAATAGTGTAAATAATAGCCATACATGTATATAATTTTGCTAGGAGTGTTTTGGAAATTTGGCAATTGAGTGTAAGCAGCGAGTTGTGTTTAAAGTTCTGCAAAAAGAGTGCTGTGCAGTGAATTGTGCCTACAGTTTTGCAAAGTGTGTGTTACAAAATTACAAACTGAGTGCAAAGCAGTATTTGTGCTTTTAGTTTGGCTAACTCAGTGAGTGGTTTTGCTATATGTATTAATAGTTTTAGAAATTGTGCTACAAGAACATGATTAGCGCTTAAGCATTCAGAAAAAACTGTAAGAATGGACAGGTCATTTTCTAAGAGAACTGATTGGTCAGGAGGTGGTGCTTTTATACTCATTGATCTCTTATCCAGAACATAACCTGCTCCGGAGCAGGTTAGCCATTCAGCATAAGTTACCATGGTGATTTACCCCGGTAAGAAGTGAACCAGCTTCGTAGTACGGAAAACCCAGGGTTAACCCTGAAGTTACCTCGATAAGAGAAAATCCAGCTTCGTAGTACAGGCCTCCGATCAGCCTAGGTTTGTAGTGGTATGGGATAATGTCAGTTTCCATCGGGCTGCTCTGGTCCAAGCATGGTTCACCAACTACAATCAATTTGAAGTGGTATACTTGCCCCCTTACTCACCATTTTAAACCCTATAGAGGAATTCTTTTCAGCTTGGAGATGGCGTGTATATGACCGCCAACCACATGCCCGCATGCCTCTTCTGCAGGCAATGGAACAGGCCTGCGGCGACATTCAGGTGACAGCAATCCATGGATGGTTTCGACATGCAAGGGGATATTTTCCCCGGTGCCTAGCGGGAGAAGACATTGCTTGCGATGTCGATGAGGTACAGTATAGTGTTTTTTCTATTATTATTATTATTATTATTAGTAGTATTTATTTTTTTGCTTTATCTGAATTCATGTTACTGCAATGTACAGTGCTGCAATGTACAATATTGAGTAGGCCCATTTGCTTTTTGGTTATTTGAAAATGTGCCTCCTGAAAATGTGCCTTCTGAATAAACAGTAAAAATCAAAGACTGCAGTGTTTTATATAAAGTAGACTAGTGTGTTCCCCCTGATCTGAAAGTGTATGCAAGTATGTGTAATTTTGTCATCAGAGTTAAATTTCGACAAAGGATTGTTAGGTTTTGACAGCAGAGTTTAGGTTTTGATAGCAGAGTTTAGGTTTTGATAGTAGAGTTTCAATTTGACACAGTGTTGTGTCATGTTTACTTGTGAATAGACGTGTGTACAGTAAACATTAGGCTATAGCCATATTACGCACTATTATTGTAAGTATGTTAGCATGCCAAATTAAGGCGGTAAACATTAGGCTATAGGTGTCTGGGCACTATTATTGTGAGAGTATGAGCATGCTAATGTTAGCATTTAGCTCAAAGCACTGCTGTGGCTGTCCTCACAGAGCTGCTGGCACAGTTGTAGGCTCTTGTTAAGTGAATGTAGCACATCATAAAAGTGTGTTCTATCAGAACACTGCTCGGTTTTTGTGTAATTGTTAAGATAAAGAGCTCATTAAATCATATTACCATCATGTGTTTTTTTATTTCTTACATGATCAGTCTCATGTTTTTCATGTGAATACAGAGACATACAGAGTGGCATTTCTCTCCTGTAGTTAACACTGAAGCACACACACAGACAAAAGTAGCTTAGATTAGATTAAATGGTAAGTGATCTGTCAGGATGGAGGGATAAGAGAGACATGGAGAGGGAAAGACCAAGGAAGAAGGGTGTAGGACACGTCAAAAAGATTTGTATTGATTTGGATATTTTACAGCTAGTGAGACAGAGAAGCAGCTATTGTCCTCTGCTTTCCTGTCACCCATCACTACATCATCATTAAGGTCAGCATTACATCCGTCCACACCATAAAAGCATTATAGATGTAAAGATAATGTCAGTACACTTTTATATTAGACAAGCAATCACTTTATAGAATCTAATGGGATTCCAAATAAAGAATAAAGTCTTCTCACTGTCTGCTGTGGTGAGGAGATCAGCCATCACTGAGCTGAGTCCAGCTCTCTGTGGATGGAGCTCAAGCAGCATATAAATATAAATTACAGTTATAACTTGAATCCTTGTGTGCACCTGTAATTAATTATTTTTTTTAAAAGATATGAGTTGTGCCTGAAATGACTCTATAATATACATTAATAATGATCTTGACTGTTCACAAATGTGGAATTTTTGTCCTTGGCTTCACAGGTTGGTTATACCACATAGTAAATCATACATGCAATAATACATAACACAACATGCACAGTACAGACAATAATAACAGACATGGTTTCAGTGTGAATAGTATTTGAATTTAGCAACGTTTTTGCATTTGGATTGAAATAAAATGTTATGTTTCTTGCTTGCTGCAGCAGCTCTATAGCGTCTTCCTGAGGGAAGTTTTATGAATTCAGTGAAAAGGGGATGAACAGGACCAGATATAAGTTGTCAGGCTTTTTGTTTCCAGTGTATGACGCAACAAATTAGAACCTCTGCGCTATAAACATAAAAAGCGTAATTCAGTATGTATACCTCTGTGTTGTAATATACAAAGCAAACCGCAGGGGGCAGCACCTGGACTCCAGCATACTGTGGAGACTGTAGAGGAAGAGTCGTTGTTTTGGTCGACTGGTTTTTCTGGCAGATTGAATGAAGAGGAAACACTTTGAACAGGAAGATACATCTTGATTGATCTTCTACTGTTTACATATCCAGGTATGTTTGACACAACAAGATCGAGGACTTAAAAAATGGTATATGTGCAAAACATTAAGCTCGACATAAATTATGAACCTTGAAACGTTTAACATTGTCTATCGAGCTACACCCAAACATCAGATTATTTCCTGTGCCCTCCCCCACAGACTGACAGGCATTAGCTCGTCGATGTCTTTTTATAGTGACCAGAGTGTCCTTACAGATGTACATAAAGTTGTAATAACGTATTAACGCTCTCATGACTGTCCGTCCAACTAAACATTCGTCCAACCAAACCTCTTTGTGTTTTTATGGAATAATTGTTTAAAATAAGTGGCCATCAAAAGAGAAGCTTTAAGGGCTGAACTTGTATTTATCATAGAGAGTAGAGTAGGCCTACTGTTATTATACCGAACTGAAGCCGAAATCGTCCTTAACATTATAATGTAATACATATAACCCCACCAGCCATATGTATTTGCTGAGGCGCAACTCAATACAAAATCATCATATTTTTAAATGGACTTTGGTGTCACCTCCTCAGCGTGCAGCTTTAAGGTTTAGAAAATAAGCGCTATTGTTATAATTTGTATTTACATGCAGTTTTTGACCATTTAGACCAGGAGTGTCAAACTCGGACTGGGAAGGAAGGAAGGAAGCAAGGACGGGAAAAAAAGACAGGAAGGTAGGAATG